>NC_030683.2:123547497-123847497 GCF_000004195.4 Xenopus tropicalis | reverse complement strand
GTGTGCATTACACACGGGGAGAGGCCAAACTGTGCCAGTAGGTGTATAGGCAGAACAACATGATATGTACAGGGGAACCTCTGCACAAACACTATGTTCCTTCCCAAAGTGACTGACACTCAGTTCAGAGTTTGTGCTCTCACTATAATAAATAGGCTGTGTATGGAACCCCCAGTCTGCTCAGCTGGCCTTTGCTTTGCTCAGTGTAATGCAAGTGTTAGAGAAAATCATTTTTAGAAGGAGAGAATTCAGAATATGTTTTGGTTAGAAAAAGCCACAATTACCTTCTGAACTGATATTTTGGGGGATGGGGATATGGGAATATTTGGGAGTTTGTTGTAAACAAGTTATGTCTAAATACTGAGCTAAAGCTTGTTTTTGTTGATATCCTGTAATACAATGTGTATAATAGGGCAGCACTAGTTTATATGTACCTGTACCCATGATGCACCTGTGTCTCTGTGCCAATGGGATCATTTGTAGGTTCCACCTAGTTCTCTATGGAGGTTGAAGAAAACATTATATACACAAGAGCATCGGCCAATGAGAATGCTAATTAGATTCCCAGCACTATATCAGCCATTTTGATATTATCTTACATATAGAGATAATGATGGCATTTTCCCCTTCATTATATGGCACAGGAATCAGACATGGGGATAAAGGGACAGACTTGTTCAGTGCTGGGAAACTGTGCTTATTGCTCCCAACTCCAATTGCAGGAACAGAGAACAGGGAGCCGGATTTACTCACATCAGCTTTGATTCTCATTGGAGGATTATTTTGCATATTTATGCAGCCACTGGCTTTGTGCTGTTGTTTTAATAATTTACTACGTTCCCTAAGCTCCACCTCCCAACAGCAGCCCAGAGCAAACTGAGCATGTGCAGGAGCCAGATCTTATAAAAGATGGTCTAACAAAGTAACAAGATGGCAGCCCCCTGTGTACAATTTTAAAAGCATAAATCATTACTTTAATTAGGCTTCTTAAAGGACAACTAAAGCCTAAAAATGAATATGGCTAGAAATGTTTAGCTAAGTATTTTGGGCCCTTGTATCAGCCCAATATCCCCAAAGCTCTATAGAAATAAAGATTCATGCCCCTGAAGATGCCCACAGTAGCTCTCCATCTTTTGCCCTGCCCAACTACTGCACATGCTCAGTCTGCTCTTGGCTGATGTCAGTGACCTGAGCTTAGGGATCGACTCACAATATTCTTCTTTCCCCTGCCAGCTTGGTCTGGTCACTATTAAACATGCATACTAGCCAACCAATCACAGTCCTGTCTGGCTGCTCTCTTAAAAACTAAAGGCCTTTTGAGCTTGGGGCGAGACTTTAGCTGAATCCTTATTGTGTGACTTTTCCTTCCACCTTGTAATGATTCCAAATACTGAGCTGTGTAACAAATATAAGTTACAAAGGTTGGAAACAGAGAGAGAAGCTGTGACAAAAGTTTCAGTCACTTTGCTATTACCAAACAGCCCCTCTGGGAATAAACTTTACCATTGTAAAGGCTTTTCTGTATGTAATACAGTGACTGTATATGCCCCTTACACTCTCCCCCATGGCTACGGTACAGAATATTACTAGCTTGGGCTGGCTGGCTGGCTTTTTTTTTTTTTTTTTATTTTATATACACAACCACACAACAGACAAATCACATCTTTCAAAGTGTTTATGAGGCAGTTGCATGGGGGTTTGTGTGCATTACACATGGGGAGAGGCCAAACTGTGCCAGTAGGTGTATAGGCAGAACAACATGATATGTACAGGGGAACCTCTGCACAAACACTATGTTCCTTCCCAGGCATGCTGATTTGCATATGCAAAGTGACTGGCACTGAGCTCAGAGTTTGTGCTCTCACTATTATAAACAGGATGAGTATAGAACCCCCAGTCTGCTCAGCTGGCCTTTGCTTTGGTCAGTGTAATGTGAGTATAAGAGAAAGTCATTTATAGAAGGATAGAATTCAAAATGTGTTTATATTTGAAAAAACCCCAATTATCTTCTGAGCTGATATTTTGGGGGATGGGGATATGGGAATATTTGGGAGTCTGTTATAAACAAGTTATGTCTAAATACTGAGCTAAAATTTGTTTTTAGTTATATTTTGTAATACAATGTGTATAATAGGGCAGTGCTAGTTTATATGTACCTGTACCCATGATGCACCTGTGTCTCTGTGCCAATGGGGTCATTTGTAGGTTCCACCTAGTTCTCTATGGAGGTTGAAGGAAAAAAATATATACACAAAAGCATTGACCAATGAGAATGCTGATTAGATTCCCAGCACTATATCAGCCATTTTGATATTATCTTACATAGAGAGATAATGATGGCATTTTCCCGTCATTATATGGCACAGGAATCAGACATGGGGATAAAAGGACAGACTTGTTCAGTGCTGGGAAACTGTGCTTATTGCTCCCAACTCCAATTGCAGGAACAGAGAACAGGGAGCCGGATTTACTCACATCAGCTGGAATTCTCATTGGAGGATTATTTTGCATATTTATGCAGCCACTGGCTTTGTGCTGTTGTTTTCATAATTTACTACGTTCCCTAAGCTCCGTCTCCCAACAGCAGCCCAGAGCAAACTGAGCATGTGCAGGAGCCAGATCTTATAGAAGATGGTCTAACAAAGTAACAAGATGGCGGCCCCCTGTGGACAAATTTGAAAGCATAAATCATTATTTAAATTAGGCTTCTCAACCTCTGGGCTTGTGCAGTAAGTTCAGAATGTTTATATCTATGTTCAGTATATAAAATACAGCATTTCTAATGATTTTCTATTTTAGGGTTTAGTTCTCCTTTAAACATGCATACTAGCCAACCAATCACAGTCCTGTCTGGCTGCTCTCTTAAAAACTAAAGGCCTTTTGAGCTTGGGGCAAGACTTTAGCTGAATCCTTATTGCTGCTACTGAGCTGTGTAACAAATACAAGTTACAAAGCTTGGAAACAGAGGCAGAAGCTGTGACAAAAGTTTCAGTCACTTTGCTATTACAAACAGCCCCTCTGGGAATAAACTGCCCCATTGTAAAGGTTTCTCTGTATGTAACACAGAGACTGTATATGCCCCTTACAATCTCACCCATAGCTAAGACACATAATATTATTCATTTTAGAACTTTAGCACAAAACAGACCAATAACTTCTCACAAAGTGTTTATGAGGCAGTTGCATGGGGGTTTGTGTGCATTACACACGGGGAGAGGCCAAACTGTGCCAGTAGGTGTATAGGCAGAACAACATGATATGTACAGGGGAACCTCTGCACAAACACTATGTTCCTTCCCAGGCATGCTGATTTGTATATGCAAAGTGACTGACACTGAGTTCAGAGTTTGTGTCTCACTATTATAAACAGGCTGAGTATGGAACCCCCAGTCTGCTCATCTGCCCTTTGCTTTGGTCAGTGTAATGTGAGTATAAGAGAAAGTCATTTATAGAAAGATAGAATTCAGAATGTGTTTATGTTAGAAAAAGCCCCAATTATCTTCTGAGCTGATATTTTGGGGGATGGGGATATGGGAATATTTGGGAGTTTGTTGTAAACAAGTTATGTCTAAATACTGAGCTAAAGCTTGTTTGTATTGATATCCTGTAATAAACTGTGTATAATAGGGCAGCACTAGTTTATATGTACCTGTACCCATGATGCACCTATGTGTCTGTGCCAATGGGGTCATTTGTAGGTTCCACCTAGTTCTCTATGGAGGAAAAAAATATATACACAAAAGCACTGACCAATGAGAATGCTGATTAGATTCCCAGCACTATATCAGCCATTTTGATATTATCTTACATATAGAGATAATGATGGCATTTTTCCCGTCATTATATGGCACAGGAATCAGACATGGGGATAAAGGGACAGACTTGTTCAGTGCTGGGAAACTGTGCTTATTGCTCCCAACTCCAATTGCAGGAACAGAGAACAGGGAGCCGGATTTACTCACATCAGCTGGGATTCTCATTGGGGGATTATTTTGCATATTTATGCAGCCACTGGCTTTGTGCTGTTGTTTTGATAATTTACAACGTTCCCTAAGCTCTGCCTCCCAATAGCAGCCCAGAGCAAACTGAGCATGTGCAGGAGCCAGATCTTTTAGAAGATGGTCTAACAAAGTAATAAGATGGCAGCCCCCTGTGGACAACTTTGAAAGCATAAATCATTATTTTAATTAGGCTTCTCAATCCCTGGGCTTGTGCAGTAAGTTCATAATGTTTATGTTTATGTTCAGTATATAAAATACAGCATTTCTAATGATTTTGTATATTAGGCTTTAGTTCTCCTTTAAAGGACAACTAAAGTCTAAAATTGAAAATCATTAGAAATGCTGTATTCTGTATACTAAACATAGATATAAACATTATCAACTTACTGCACAAGCCCAGGGATTGAGAAGCCTAATTAAAATAATGATTTATGCTTTCAAAGTTATCCACAGGGGGCTGCCATGTTGTTACTTTGCTAGACCATCTTCTATAAGATCTGGCTCCTGCACATGCTCAGTTTGCTCTGGGCTGCTGTTGGGAGGCGGAGCTTAGGGAACGTAGTAAATTATCAAATCAACAGCACAAAGCCAGTTGCTGCATAAATATACAAAATAATCCTCCAATGAGAATCCCAGCTGATGTGAGTAAATCCGGCTCCCTGTTCTCTGTTCCTGCAATTGGAGTTGGGAGCAATAAGCACAGTTTCCCAGCACTGAACAAGTCTGTCCCTTTATCCCCATGTCTGATTCCTGTGCCATATAATGAAGGGAAAAATGACATAATTATCTCTATATGTAAGATAAAATATTAAAATGGCTGATATAGTGCTGGGAACCTAATTAGCATTCTCATTGGTCAATTCTCTTGCATCTATAATTTTTTCTTCAACCTCTACACAGTACTAGGGGGATTCCCATAAATGATACTGGCCAAACAATCCCATTGGCACAGAGACACAGGTGCATCATGGGTACAGGTACATATAAACTAGTGCTGCCCTATTATACACATTGTATTACAGGACATCATGTACATACTTTCCTCAGTCTAGCAGAAAACTACTGTACTTTCTAAACAAAAAAAAAAGCATCTGGATGTTATCATTCTACAAATAACTTACATTGACATTCATGTCAAGTTGAGAGTTATAACTCAACCAAAGCACTTTTCAACTCAAGCGTTTGCTGAGCAGACTGGGGGTTCCATACACAGCCTATTTATTATAGTGAGAGCCCAAACTCTGAACTGAGTGTCAGTCACTTTGGGAAGGAACATAGTGTTTGTGCAGAGGTTCCCCTGTACATATCATGTTGTTCTGCCTATACACCTACTGGCACAGTTTGGCCTCTCCCCGTGTGTAATGCACACAAACCCCCATGCAACTGCTTCATAAACACTTTGAGAGGTTATTGTTTGTATCCCCACAACTAAAGCCAATAATGCTCTGTACATTGGACATGGGGGAGATCATAAGATGCAAATCAATATATTCCTTTGCAATGGAGCAATTTATTCCCAGATGGGCTGTTTTGTATAAGTAAAGTGACTGAATCTTTATCCATAGTTTGTGTTCTCTATATAATAACTGCTCAGTGCAGGAATCTCCATTGACTTTGCGTTGTATACAATAAGTTGTGTTTAGTTATGTTTGTCCCCTATGTGGGAGGGGTATATGGTGTTTTCACTCTATGGTATATAAGTGATAGAATCAACCTATTTTTATGTTTTAAAATAATTGTGCTGAATTCAGTTTCTCTCAAGTTCTGTCAATGTTTCCATCCTTTCTAATAAGGCGGAAAGAAAAGTCACACAATAAGGATTCAGTTAAATTGTAGCCCCAAGCTCAAAGTGCCAGAGCAGGACTGGAGTTTTTTAGGGAGCAGCCAGACAGGACTGTGATTGGTTGGCTTGTATGCATGTTTAATAGTGACCAGGCAGTGAATAGAGCAAGCCGGCATAGGAAAGAAGAATATTGTGAGTCGATCCCTAAGCTCAGGTCACTGACATCAGCCAAGAGCAGACTGAGCATGTGCAGTAGTTGGGCAAGGCAAAAGATGGAGAGCTACTGTGGGCATCTTCATGGGCATGGATCTTTATTTCTATAGAGTGTTAGTGGCTTTGGGCTGGTACAAGGGCTCAAAACACATAGCTAAACATTTCTAGCCATATTCTTTTTTAGGCTTTAGTTGTCCTTTAAAGTAATGATTTACACTTTCAAAGTTGTCCAGAGGGGGCTGCCATATTGTTACTTTGTTAGACCATCTTTTTAAGATTTAGGTCTTGCACATGCTCAGTTTGCTCTGGGCTGCTGTTGGGAGGCGGAGTTCAGGGAACTTAGTAAATTATCAAAACAGCACATCAGGTAATATCTGCCATAGAAGCTGATTAATAATAAGAATCATAATATGCAGACTGCACTGGTTCCTGTGTTGCCATGTAATGTAATGTGGGTTTTAGAGTTTTTGCATTGTTTAATGAAACATTTCCCAGCTCTCCAGAGCCAGTGGCTGCATAAATATGCAAAATAATCCCCCAATGAGAATCCCAGCTGATGTGAGTAAATCCGGCTCCCTGTTCTCTGTTCCTGCAATTGGAGTTGGGAGCAATAAGCACAGTTTCCCAGCACTGAACAAGTCTGTCCCTTTATCCCCATGTCTGATTCCTGTGCCATATAATGACGGGAAAAATGCCATCATTATCTCTATATGTAAGGTAATATCAAAATGGCTGATACAGTGCTGGGAACCTAATTAGCATTCTCTAATTAGTCAAATCTCTTGTGTATATAATTTTTTCTTCAACCTCCATTGAGAAATAGGTGGAACCTAAAAATGATCCCATTGGCACAGAGACACAGGTGCATCATGGGTACAGGTACATATAAACTAGTGCTGCCCTATTATACACATTGTATTACAGGATATCAATACAAACAAGCTTTAGCTCAGTATTTAGACATAACTTGTTTACAACAAACTCCCAAATATTCCCATATCTCCATCCCCCAAAGTATCAGTGCAAAGTGACTGAAACTTTTGTCACAGCTTCTCCCTATGTTTCCAAACTTTGTAACTTATATTTGTTACACAGCTCAGTATTTGGAATCATTACAAGGAGGAAAGAAAATTCACGCTATAAGGGTTCAGCTAAAGTCTCGCCCCAAGCTCAAAGTACCAGAGTGGGACTTTTTTTAGGGGAGCAGCCAGACAGGACTGTGATTGGTTGGCTTGTATGCATGTTTAATAGGGAATAGGCAGTGGCTAGAGCAAGCCGGCATAGGAAAGAAGAATATTGTGAGTCGGTCCCTAAGCTCAGGTCACTGACATCAGCCAAGAGCAGATTGAGCATGTGCAGTAGTTGGGCAAGGCAAAAGATTGAGAGCTACTGTGGGCATCTTTAGGGGCATGGGGCTTTATTTCTATAGAGCGTTGGTGGCTTTGGGCTGGTACAGGGGCTCAAAACTCATAGCTAAACATTTCTAGCCATAGTCTTTTTTTAGACTTTAGTTGTCCTTTAAAGTCTGTGAGATTTCTCTGTCCTTTTCCCCAATCAAATAATGAAAGGGCTTTATGTTACGGTTCTCATCACTGGGTGCTACTGTGAGTTCTACATACAGGCCAAACTCTTCTTTCCAGTGTTTCCAAGCTTGTGACAGGTTGGGAGACGTTACATTTAGTCTCTCAGGGGGTTTTAGTCCTTTCTCCATATTATGTGAATATTAGCAGTGATTGTAACATACAGTTATAGCTGCAACTCCAGTCACAGCTGCAGGGTGCTGCTTTATTTTTTACTTTCACTTCAAGTGATTTCAGTCAGCTTTTCACTTCTAGGTTCTGTTCCCTGCTGCTACCATGTTATGATAGGTTGCCAAATGAAGATGAGACAGTCTCAGGATCAAACTTTATTAGATGATTCTAACAGAAGCCATTACTGCTGAACACACTCTCTGCAGCTCCCAACCAGTCTCTGTTACCCAGGTCTAAAAGGAGTGAGACCTCTAGTGGCTAAATCTAACACATATTGCTACAGTAAACATGTAGTATAGGAAAAGTGTTCAGAATTACAATTCTTTGTATAGGCAAAACAAAACCAAACAAACAAAAAAAAAAACAGTTTTGGGCAACGTTCTCCTTTTAATCAGAGATAAACAGCAGGTAAAAGTAAACTGCTTACAAGTAAAATAATAAATGAAACATTTTTTTTAATATAATATTTTAATTAAAGCAATGGGGACAAGTAATAACATAAAGTACCAAAGCTGCCACTGGTGCAGGAGAATTTCACATCCATTGAATATCCAGGATAACTGACAGAAGTGCTTCCAAGATCACAAATACTTTTAGTAGCACAGCCTCGTACAGCCACTTTGCTTGATACTGTAGAGAAAAATATCTTGTAGCACTGTGTAATGATGCACCAAATACAGGCAACTCTAATAATACAGTAAATTAATATTATCCTCTTGCTTTCTTTTGTCTTTATGTACCCTCTCTCCCTACTATACCTGCTATCCCACAGCCCCAGTCCCTTCCCAGAGGCTATTATCCCCCACTGCTACTATAGGCACCATCTCTCCCTACTATACCTGCTATCCCACAGCCCCAGTCCCTTCCCAGAGGCTATTATCCCCCCACTGCTACTATAGGCACCATCTCTCCCTACTATACCTGCTATCCCACAGCCCCAGTCCCTTCCCAGAGGCTATTATCCCCCCACTGCTACTATAGGCACCATCTCTCCCTACTATACCTGCTATCCCACAGCCCCAGTCCCTTCCCAGAGGCTATTATCCCCCCACTGCTACTATAGGCACCATCTCTCCCTACTATACCTGTTATCCCACAGCCCCAGTCCCTTCCCAGAGGTTATTATCCCCCACTGCTACTATAGGCACCATCTCTCCCTACTATACCTGCTATCCCACAGCCCCAGTCCCTTCCCAGAGGCTATTATCCCCCCACTGCTACTATAGGCACCATCTCTCCCTACTATACCTGCTATCCCACAGCCCCAGTCCCTTCCCAGAGGCTATTATCCCCCCACTGCTACTATAGGCACCATCTCTCCCCACTATACCTGCTATCCCACAGCCCCAGTCCCTTCCCAGAGGCTATTATCCCCCCACTGCTACTATAGGCACCATCTCTCCCTACTATACCTGCTATCCCACAGCCCCAGTCCCTTCCCAGAGGCTATTATCCCCCACTGCTACTATAGGCACCATCTCTCCCTACTATACCTGCTATCCCACAGCCCCAGTCCCTTCCCAGAGGCTATTATCCCCCCACTGCTACTATAGGCACCATCTCTCCCTACTATACCTGCTATCCCACAGCCCCAGTCCCTTCCCAGAGGCTATTATCCCCCCACTGCTACTATAGGCACCATCTCTCCCTACTATACCTGCTATCCCACAGCCCCAGTCCCTTCCCAGAGGCTATTATCCCCCCACTGCTACTATAGGCACCATCTCTCCCCACTATACCTGCTATCCCACAGCCATAATCCCCTCCCAGAACATACTAACCTGTCCTTTGAAATCAAACCAACTGCTTAGCAGAATGATGATAAGAAACATGAGGGACACATTTGTTTTGCTGTGTTTGGTTATTTGCTGCCCCTGCATCTTGTTGACTTTTTGATAGAGCATAATAGCAGGGGTAACAGTATCCCAAAAGGTGCTGATTTGGGTCCTCCAGACTGATTCAGCAGCTTATCTGCCTTACCCTAGGGCCAAACAATTTCCCAATATCTCCCACCTTAGGAGGGCATATTGGGAGAAGGTCCACGCTTTTGGCAACGTTATAACTTATCGTATTGTAATGTGTATGGCCACCTTTAGGCTGATGGCCCACAAAGAGATTAGTCACCCATGGTTAAATCTGAGAAATCTCAGGTACAGGGGGCGGCTATTCTTCCTGTGGGCCATTGCCCTTAAACTGCTTAAACAGTTAAAAATCTTACCCTTTATCTCTGTAGTTTGCAAGAGACACATATTTTCATCTCCTGTACACTGCATGGTATCACTAGTATAACACCAGGCTGAGTCTGCAGAGGCACAGGTAGGACAGACCAGTCCATTCACTTGATTGTTATCTGCAGGCACTTTATTTGGGAAAGAAAGAAAAAAATGCATTTACTCCCTTTTATCTGTGAGCACATCATTTATCATGGTATTGATCCAAAATAAGTCAGCTCTTTTTTTTTATAAAAGGGATATATAAAGGGATGTTTAAGGGGTATAAGAAGAGGTTGCCACTCGGGGGTGGTAACTTATAGAAATGTGGAGCAGCTGGATGTAGATGAAAGTGACAAGTTCCTTCCAGTCAACCAACACATTTATATCAGGGCTGCCAACCTGCAGTCTCCCGCACTACCCATGCCCTCCCCAGGCTAAAGCAAGAGACTGTCACTGGCCCTTCAGCCCATAGATTATACTTGAACAGAGGCATTAAGGGCATGCTGAGACTGACACCGAATAACCAGTGAATAACCTCTCATGGCGGTCTGTCTTTCTCCAACACCCCCCAGACCACTGGACAAGGTGGGGGAGTTGGAATTCTCCTCTCCTCCCGTTGTCATTTTGCACCTATTCCTATTCCCCCGGCTTTTTCTTTTAACTCATTTGAGGTGCATGCCCTTCAAATCTTCAATCCTCTCTCTGTACGAGTGGCTGTCATTTACAGGCCCCCGTCTGCCCCCTCCCCAGCTACCTTCCTCTCTGATTTTGAAACCTGGCTCTCCTTTTTCCTCTCTACTGACGGCCCTGCAATCATCTTTGGGGATTTCAACGCCCACATTGATGATCCCTCGCAACCCTGGCCCTCACGTTTTCTCCGCCTAACCTCCTCCTTTGAGCTCCAGCAGTGGGACAAATGCTCCGACTCATAAGGATGGTCACTTTCTGGATTTAGTCTTTACTAAAAACCTGTCCCTTTCTGATTTTAACAGTGTCCCCTTCCCCTTCTCTGACCATCACCTGGTTACATTTTCTGTCTCTCACTCTCCTTCCAAACCTGCTCCTTCCCCCACTGTATTAATTAGAAATACGCGTGATGAAGATCTCCCGGCCTTAGCTTGCTCTTTCAGGTTCAGTTTCTCCTCCTTTGATGAGATGTCTGACCCTGATACCCTGGTTAGCGAGTACAACAGCATTCTAGCCTCCACCATTGACTTATTTGCACCCCTTTAGCCTAAGCATACTCGGGCTCAAAACCCACGCCCCTGGCTGAATGTGCAGACCAAATTCTTACGCTCCTGTACGAGGTCTGCGGAACGTATGTGGAGGAAATCCCGAACATAAGCGGACTTTATCCATTATAAATTCCTATTGGCCTGCCTCAATTCTGCCCTGTCAAAGGCTAAACAGGAATACTATAACACCCTTATAAACCACAATAAATCCAACCCGCGACGCCTGTTTTATATATTCAAAACCCTTCTGGGTCCCTCTCAGACTCCATTACCTCACTTTATGCACTCTCCCCAGGACTTTGCTGATTTCTTCATGAACAAAGTGGAGTCCATTCGCAATCAGATTCCCTCCTCTATTAATACAGGCCAGCTCCTCCTTCCTCAGCTCCCTACTGCATGTCTTAACTCTTTTGGTCCCGTATCTGTCTCTCTTGTTGGCTCCGCTCACCACTTGCTCTCTTGACCCCATGCCTTATTCTCTGCTAAACACTGCACTCCTGAATTTACTCCAGCCCTTACTCACATCTTCAACTCTTCTCTGATCTCTGGAAGTTTCCCCTCTTCCTTCAAACAGGCCTGTGTCAAGCCCATCCTTATAAAGGCCACACTGGACCTGTTCTGTCTCTCTAACTACCGCCCTGTCTTGTTTCTACCTCTTGCCTCCAAAATCTTAGAGCGTATTGTCTTCTCCTGTATCACTAAATTTCTTAACGCCCATAATTTAGTAGACCCGCTGCAATCTGGTTTTCGACCTGCGCACTCTACCGAGACGGCGTTGTGCAGAGTTACAAACGATTTTCAGGTTGCCAAAGCCAAAGGTCACTTTTCTATACTAATCCTCCTAGATCAATCAACTGCATTTGATACAATTGACCACTCCCTCCTGATGCAAATTCTGCATTCGATTGGTCTCCGTAGTCAGGCTGCATCCTGGATCTCTTCTTATCTCTCTAACCGTTCATTCACTGTCTCCTATGCTAACAAAACCTCATCTCCAGTTCCTCTTAATGTGGGGGGTACCCCAAGGCTCTGTACTTAATGTGGGGGTACCCCAAGGCTCTGTACTTAATGTGGGGGTACCCCAAGGCTCTGTACTTAATGTGGGGGTACCCCAAGGCTCTGTACTTGGGCTGTTGTTGTTCTCCCTTTACACGCTATCTTTGGGAGATCTTATCCGTTCATTTGGCTTTAAATCCTATCTGTATGCTGATGATACCCAAATTTACTTTTCGACCCCTTCGTTAACAGTTGAAACTGAGACTCAAATCTCTAACTGCCTCCTGGCTATCTCCAATTGGATGAACCAACGCCACCTCAAACTGAACCTAAAAAAAACTGAACTAAGGATCTTTCCGCCTAAGCCTGGTCCTACCCCCCTCCTTTTCTATCTCTATTGATGGCACCCTCATCAACCCAATCGATCCAGCATGTTGTTTGGGGGGGATCTTTGACTCCAGTCTCTCCTTTTCTAACCACATTAACACCACTGTAAAAAAATTTGTCCTTTTCTTTCTACTGCAACAGCTAGGCTGCTCATGCATGCCCTCATCCTATCATGACTGGACTACTGTAACCTGCTACAAACCGGCCTCCCTAACTCCCATCTTTCCCACCTACAGTCTATATTAAATACTGCTGCCAGAATTCTCCTCCTCTCATCCAGGAGAGTTCAGGCCCCTCCCCTGCTAAAGTCCTTATCGTGGCTCCTATTAAACAAAGAATATCTTATAAACTCCTTCTCTTAACCTTCAAAGCCCCCCATTCCTCTGCCCCTCACTACATCTCTTCCCTTGTGTCTCCGTACGTTCCTGGCTGACTCCCTTGTTCCTCGCAGAGCAATCGTTTGGTTGCGCCCCCAACTACTACTGCGGTTTCCTGCCTTAAACCCTTCTGCCCTGCTGCCCCTCACATTGGGAATGCCCTCCCTGATTTCCTGCGGAGAGAATCCTCCCTCAGTCTTTTTAAAACTGAACTTAAAGACTCCCTATTGGAGCACTCACCCAGCACCTGATCTGGGAACTAACACTTATATTGTAGTGTCACTCACTGTGACCTGCAGCACTTATTTTGCATTTGCCTATTTGTGTCTGTAAGTTACCCTCCCATATAGATTGTAAGCTCTACAGGGCAGGGACCTCCATCCTCTTGTGTCTTTGACTATTATCTTATTGCAACTGTATCTTGTATTTATTTGTATTTATTGTTATACTTTGTATTTATCTATTATTATCTTAATAACCCCCTGTTTGTATTAATCTATTCTACTGTACAGCGCTGCGTACATAAGTAGCACTTTGTAAATACATACATGACCAGAGCACCCACATATGGAAGGCTGTATATCTAGTGAATGTTGTACCATCAGTTGTAAAATATGAGGATATTAGAAGGCACCAAGGAATTTCATAACCTTTTAAAAGCATTAGGCATATCTATCTATCTATCTATCATCTATCTGTCAGTCTGTCTGTCTGTCTGTCTATCTATCTATCTATCTATCTATCTATCTATCTATCTATCTATCTATCTATCCATCTATCTATCATCTATCTGTCATCTATCTATCTATCTATCTATTAGTCTGTCTGTCTGTCTGTCTATCTATCTATCTATCTATCTATCTATCTATCTATCTATCATCATTTATCAATCTATCTACCTGCTGTGCATATATTGGTTTATATTCAACCATGTGGCACAACACTAACTCATTAGTCATGCATCATGTGTATTTTATGGCCTAGGATATTGCATTTTAATGCTTTAAAAAGAACAGTTACTTCCTACCTCAAAAATGTTTCATCCTGTATTTATCCTCTTGTTTCTTAAAACATCTCCAGCCACACCCTCCATCCAGTCAGAAAGGTACAGCAATCACTGCCTCTCTCCTCTCCTCTCCTCTCCTTCCCTCTCAGCACATGAAGTTTTTAAATTGCTCTGTTCCGTAACCCCAGTTAACTCTTTCTCCTCATATAAAACAAAAACATACAAATCCCGCTCTCACCTTGCATTCCTCTCCTTCCTGTTACTCGCTGCTGGTGACATTTCACCCAACCCTGGCCCTTACCCCATCCCTGTTCTGTTAGGGACACGTTCCCCAAACCCACCCTGTACCCCTCTGAAGTACAGGACCCTTACCCCTGTACCTAAAGCCTCTATTCAAATTTCCTGTGCCCTCTGGAATTCCCGCTCCATCTGCAACAAACTCACCTCCATCCATGACCTTTTTATCGCTAAATCCTTTAATTTACTTGCAATAACTGAGACCTGGCTTTCCCCTACTGACACTGCCTCACCTGCTGCTCTGTCCTTTGGGGGGCTACAACTTACTCACACTCCCAGGCCTGGAAACAGGGCAGGGGGTGGGGTAGGGCTCCTTCTCTCCCCCCGCTATTCATTTAAAGTCCTTCCACCTCCTCCTTCTTTCATTTTCCTCATTTGAGGTTCACTCTATTAAGCTATTCTCCCCTGGTTCGCTTTTCTGCTTGGCTTTCTTATTTCCTTTCCTCTGATTCCCTATCCGTTGTACTTTAACCTGTACTTTAACCTATCTCTAAACTCCTTTCACTCACATCCCCCTCTAACTCCAATGGAAACTCCCTGGATCTTATATATACAAAATTCTGTTCTACCTCCACCTCACTAACTCCCCTTTCCCCCTCTCTGATCACAATCTGCTCACATTTTCACTCCCCCTACACCCTCTGCTGCCCCCCATACATACACATACCGAGACCTGCAATCCCTAAACACGTCACATCTCTCTTCTTCCTTTGACTCTCTTCACTCTAACATCCTAACCGTCTCTTGTCCTATTCGGGCTACCTCTGTCTATTTGAGCACTCTCGCTCCTGCCCTCAATGAGCTTGCTCCTGCCAGGACAAAATGCATGAGGCCCAAACCACTCCCCCAAACCTCAACCCTGGCACACTGTTCATACCCATCCTGGCACACTGTTCATACCCACCCTGGCACACCGCTCATACCCACCCTGGCACACCGCTCATACCCACCCTGGCACACTGCTCATACCCACCCTGGCACACCGCTCATACCCACCCTGGCACACTGCTCATACCCACCCTGGCACACCGCTCATACCCACCCTGGCACACCACTCATACCCACCCTAGCACACCGCTCATACCCACCCTGGCACACCGCTCATACCCACCCTGGCACACTGCTCATACCCACCCTGGCACACTGCTCATACCCACCCTGGCACACTGCTCATACCCACCCTGGCACACTGCTCATACCCACCCTGGCACACCGCTCATACCAACCCTGGCACACTGCTCATACCCACCCTGGCAGACTGCTCATACCCACCCTGGCACACTGCTCATACCCACCCTGGCAGACTGCTCATACCCACACTGGCACACCGCTCATACCCACCCTGGCACACCGCTCATACCAACCCTGGCACACCGCTCATACCAACCCTGGCACACAGCTCATACCAACCCTGGCACACTGCTCATACCAACCCTGGCACACAGCTCATACCAACCCTGGCACACTGCTCATACCAACCCTGGCACACTGCTCATAACAAAGCCCTCCATAGACAGTCACATACACTTAAGCGCTAGCGCAATTCAAATCAGAATCAGATATATGCAGCTACAAATCTGCTCTGCTATAATACCACCCTCCGCCAAGCTAAACAAACCTACTTTAAAGCACTTTAGAGCACTTTAAAAACAAAATTGACACCTTCAGAAGTGACATTGCACAACTTAATCCCTATAACCATACAACTCCCTCCCTACACACTACCCAGGCTCTTCTTGGCTCCTTCTCCCCAGTGACTGAATAGGAAGTCTCAAAACTTTTGGCTTCCTCTCACCTTACTACCTGGCCGCTTGATCCCATTCCTACCAAACTTCTACGCAATGCCAACCCCTGTCTTATCAAAGCCTTAACTCCTCTATTCAATCTCTCGCTCTCTACTGGAATCTTTCCCTTCCAACTGAAACATGCACTGGTAACCCCTATTCTGAAAAAACCCTCCCTTGATCCCTCGAATCTTAGTAACTTCCCACCTATCTCTCTGCTCCTCTTCATATCTTAACTACTCAAGTGCCTAGTTTACAACAGACTGACGCTATTGCTCTCAGACAATAACTTACTGGATCCCCTACAATCTGGTTTTAGACAACAGAACTCCACAGAAACTGCTCTAACCTGACTAACTAAAGACCTCTTATCGGGTAAAGCCAAAAACCATTACTCGCTATAAATACTTCTCGATCTCTCTGCTGCTGACACTGTGGATCCCCCTCTTCTCCTCCAGACTCTCCGCTCTCTTGGCCTTCGTGACACTGCCTTATCCTGGTTTTCATCTTATCTCTCAGATCGATCCTTCAGTGTCTCTTACAATGGGGAATCATCTTCTCCCTTGCCTCTTTCTGTTGGGGCTCCCCAAGGCTCTGTCCTGGGCCCCTTACTATTTTCTCTCTATACCTCCTCACTTGGCAAACTAATCAATTCTTTCAGTGCCACCTCTATGTTGATGACACCTCTCCTAATCTCAACCCAGAGCTCCTAACTCGTGTCTTTTCCTGCCTGACCGCTATCTCTACTTGGATGACCCAAGGTTACCTTTAATTAAACCTCTCTAGGCAGAATTGGTTCTCTTTCCCCCACCCAACGCCCACATTGTTCCAGAGGTATCTATCATAGTTAATAGTGATGGGCGAAATGTTTCGCCATGCATGGATTTGCGGCGCGTCCAAAAATTGTCGCAAGGATAGTCGCAAGAATAGTCTCGACATTTTCGCCGTTTCGCAAATCTTTTAAAAGATTCACTGTTTTTCCGGCGAAGCAAAATGGGACAGATTCACTCATCACTAATAGTTAACAATTCTACTATCACCCTACTATCTATCTACTACTATCTTCCCAGGCCCGGTGTGTTGGGGTTATCCTTGATCCTGCCCTGTCCTTCACCCCTCATATCCAGTCACTCATCAAATCATGTCACTTTCACCTAAGAAATATCTCCAAAATACAATCATTTATCACCCAAGATGCTCCCAAAATTCTTATTCACTCTCTTATATCTCACCTGGACTACTGTAACTCTCTGCTAACTGGCCTTCCCCTTCAGAGACTGTCCCCTCTCCAGTCCATAATGAATACTGCTGCCCTGGTCATATACACCTCTCCGACCGCTCCTCCCCTGCCGTGCCACTCTGCCAATCCCTGCTGTGCCACTCTGCCAATCCCGGCACTGGCTTCCCCTACCATCCAGGATAAAATTCAAACTAATGACTCTCACATTCAAAGCAGTTCATAACTCTGCCCCACCCTACATCTCTGAACTCATCTCTAGGTACCATCCAACCCGCTTGTTACCCCCCTACTGACCTGCTCCCCAACCCCTCTCTCATTCCCCCCTCACACACTCGCATTCAAGACTTCGCAAGGGCTGCCCCCCTTCTCTGGAATTCGCTCCCACAAACTGTCAGACTTTCTCCCAATCTCTCTGCCTTCAAGAAATCTCTAAAAACACATTTATTTAGAGAGGCTTACCCTAATCTAGTTTAGCAATACCCTGTGCCCCACCTCTCACAACTCTGCCCATTCCCACACCTTGTGTCTCAACCCCTTCTCCTTGTAGATTGTAAGCTCTTTTGGGCAGGGCTCCCTTCCCCTCCTGTATCGGTTACTGATTGCTTTATATGTTACTCCTTGTAGAGTGTAAGCTCTTTTAGGCAGGGCTCCCTTCCCCTCCTGTATTAGTTATTGATTGCTTTATATGTTACTCTGTATGTCCAATGTATGTAACCCACTTATTGTACAGCGCTGCGGGGTATGTTGGCGCTTTATAAATAAATGTTAAAAATAAATAAAAATGAAACTGGGTAAATGGGAAAAATGCACACAATAAAAAATGTTTGTAATATAGTTAGTTAGGCAAAAATCTATAAAGGATAGAGTGGGCAGATGTCTAACATAATAGCCAGAACACTACTTCCTGCTTTCAGCTCTCTAACCTTTAAGATGGGACATAACTGTCAGTTAGTCGCTGTTTGGCTACTGACTGCTAACAGCTTAGAGAGTTGAAAGTAGGAAGTAGAGTTCTGGCTATTATGTTAGACATCTGCCCACTTCAGCCTTAATAGATGACATTTTTGCCCAACTAACTATATTGAAAATATTTTTTATTTTGCATAGTCTGTTGATTTTACCCAATTTTATTTTTACCCTGAACTGTTCCTTTAAAACCATACAACATTATAAATAAAATAAGTACATTCTCTTCTGCTAGAAATTCAAAATGTAAAATGAATATAAATAATTAGATTATTGGAAGGAAGAAGAGACACTTACATGTCGGTGTGGGAGGGGAGCAGTTGTCTGTATAACAACAGGAGGTTCCCATTTTGAGTTTTGATTTAGGAAAACTGAAACTTCCAGGTTTATCACACCGGCCAAGAGGGGCACATGAGAGGGTGTAGGCTTCACTTACAGTCACCCCATCTGTAGGAATGCACACACAGTATAATGGGTACCGGAAAGCTCAAATGTGGATCATTAGAATATCATTATCTACATCATACAAACTGTAAATTGTAAGGTAACTTCTTCCCCTTTAATAACTGGGCTAAAGCTGACTGTGCCTGAGACCAACCCGCAGTTCAACTGTAGGGGAAGTTTGTTATTAAAATGAAACATGTCTTTTCCACATATAGAGGCCCTCAATTTACAGGGATCAGTGCAAGATACTGTACATCTAAAGGTTTAAAGGTCTCAGATCTAAGAATTAACCTATAAAATGCATAGTATTTTTTGGGCTGATAGTATCAGTGATGCCCTTTTGCCTTTACAGACAGGGAATACCAGGCTATCTACCAGAATTAATAACATCCAGTATAAAGAAAATGCTGTATGTCCATGTTCAATGTAGGACTGGATTTTATGGGGAAACCCTGACCTGCCTATAGTCTGATATTGCCTGCTGACCCGGCCACTGCTGAACAAGGTTTATCACACTGGCTGAACGTTGCCCATGAGAGGTTATGGGGCCAAAATGGAAGCTTCTCCTACTGATATCAGATTGCAGTTTGGCTGGATATTAATCTGAGTGGTTTGAAAACACCACAGAGTGAGGAGCTCACAGGGCAGTAGAACCTATCATGGTGGCTCTGCATAGGCTCCTAATATGATTCGATTGCTGTGACCCAATGAGTAGATGTCCCTTATTGCCACCCCCCTGTGCAGCCTCACCAGACAGGAGATCAATGTGTATGGCCACCTTTAAACTCAGCGCCCCCTATGCACCAATCTTACTAGGGCTGTGGGGTCCCATTAACTCCTTTCTTCTCTTCTTCATTTGAATTTTCATCTTATTTCTCTCTCCCCTATTCTGTCTCTCTGTTCTCTTTTGGACATAGTGACTGGACTGTAGGGTAAAGTACAAATGACTATGCATCCCAAATACACACCATTACATACACACACAAGCATGCTATATTTACCCATAACAAGCTATAAAACCTACTTGTAGTAGTTAATGTGTACGTAGCCACACAGGCACTATCAGGTGGGCAGGGAAGGCTTTGGCCTTGGCAGGGAGTGCTGCCGGCTGACATGCAGGTCTGACAAGAGAGCGAATAACCTAAAAAGAAAACATGAAAACATTCAGTATTTATTTATATTTTACATCAGTCATGATCAATATAGACATTTATATATAACACTTGACCCAGCAGATGAGGTGTCTAAAAGGCAAAACAAAAGGGTTCACATACCAACCCTGGGGGTGCAAGTGATAGAGCACTAAGGGGCACTCAGTAAAGAGACCAGTGGTGGGAGACACCTCCTGCCTCTCTGTGCCTGTGTGCCTTTGAATGATGCACAAGGTGCCTGGTGGGTATGGGGCAGGAGTGGGTGCCTATGGGTGGGTGGGTGACTAATAAGCTGTACTAATGAAGGGAGGCACAGGTCCATTTTGGTGTATCTAGTAAAAACAGGCTGAGCCTAAAAGGCAGCCTGAAAAAAGAACTGTAAACACAGTCCCATAGTTGCAGTAATCCAGAGCAAGACAAGCAATGCAGGAGGGCTAGCAATAAACCAGAGCAGGAGGGCCAGATGCTGGGTAATATGTCCAACCTTAATACCCTGTCTAATAGTCTCATATGCTGAGAAGAGACAATGATTGTCCCTATGGAGCCTCCACAAGCACAGGGCTACCTGAACACTGTTAAATGCTATGCCCTGTCAGGCCAACCCTCTGGGTATTCACATATTCAACTCTATAAAAGAAAGTTTTGGGGGGGAGTATGAGGACTTATTGTCGCTCATTCCCTCTGCCCCAAGCATTTTATTAAAACAGATAAAAAGGAGGAGGACAGGAGATGCCTAGTGGCCCAAAGTCACCAAAGCTCTATAGAAATAAAGCCCCATGCCCCTGAAGATGCCCACAGTAGCTCTCCATCTTTTGCCCAACTACTGCACATGCTCAGTCTGCTCTTGGCTGATGTCAGGGACCTGAGCTTAGGGATCGACTCATATTCTTCTTTCCTATGCCGACTTGCTCTAGTCTCTGCCTGTTCACTATTAAACATGCATACAAGCCAACCAATCACAGTCCTGTCTGGCTCCTCCCTAAAAAACTCAAGTCCTACTATGGTACATTGAATTTGGGGCGAGACTTTAGCTGACTCCTTCATTCACTCTATCTCTAGTTGTGTCATGTTGGTACCAGTATTAAATGTTGTTTCGGAGGGACAGGGGCAATAGAAAAGGAGGAGGGGTATGTCTGTTCATTAAGCAGGAATTAAAAGCAAATGTTAAGGAGGAAATGATGGTGGTAGGATGGTTGAGCTTCTCACAGATAGTAAAGAGTCCACCAAATTAATGGTAGGGGTATGCTATAGACCCCCTAATGTAAGCAGAGAGGAAGAGGCTCAGCTCTTGTTGCAAATAGAAAAGGCTGCTGTTTGGGGCAAGTGATAATAATGGGGGATTTTAATTATCCTGATATTGACTGGATCACTCCAACTAGAAGAAAGGAGGTTCCATTTAAATATTCAGAAAGGGTTTGTTACTGTGAGAGCTGTGAGGTTGTGGGATTCCCTCCCTGAACCAGTTGTACTGGCTGATACATTATATAGCTTTAAGAAGGGGCTGGATGGATTCTTAGCAAGTGAGGGAATACAGGGTTATGGGAGATAGCTCTCAGTACAAGTGAGGGAATACAGGGGTATGGGAGATAGCTCTCAGTACAAGTGAGGGAATACAGGGTTATGGGAGATAGCTCTCAGTACAAGTGAGGGAATACAGGGTTATGGGAGATAGCTCTCAGTACAAGTGAGGGAATACAGGGGTATGGGAGATAGCTCTCAGTACAAGTGAGGGAATACAGGGGTAGGGGGGATAGCTCTCAGTACAAGTGAGGGAATACAGGGTTATGGGAGATAGCTCTCAGTACAAGTGAGGGAATACAGGGGTAGGGGGGGATAGCTCTCAGTACAAGTGAGGGAATACAGGGGTAGGGGAGATAGCTCTCAGTACAAGTGAGGGAATACAGGGTTATGGGAGATAGCTCTCAGTACAAGTGAGGGAATACAGGGGTATGGGAGATAGCTCTCAGTACAATGAGGGAATACAGGGTTATGGGAGATAGCTCTCAGTACAAGTGAGGGAATACAGGGTTATGGGAGATAGCTCTCAGTACAAGTGAGGGAATACAGGGTTATGGGAGATAGCTCTTAGTACAAGTGAGGGAATACAGGGGTATGGGGGATAGCTCTCAGTACAAGTGAGGGAATACAGGGGTAGGGGAGATAGCTCTCAGTACAAGTGAGGGAATACAGGGGTAGGGGAGATAGCTCTCAGTACAAGTGAGGGAATACAGGGGTATGGGGGATAGCTCTCAGTACAAGTGAGGGAATACAGGGGTAGGGGAGATAGCTCTCAGTACAAGTGAGGGAATACAGGGGTAGGGGAGATAGCTCTCAGTACAAGTGAGGGAATACAGGGGTAGGGGGGATAGCTCTCAGTACAAGTGAGGGAATACAGGGGTAGGGGAGATAGCTCTCAGTACAAGTGAGGGAATACAGGGGTAGGGGGGATAGCTCTCAGTACAAGTGAGGGAATACAGGGGTAGGGGAGATAGCTCTCAGTACAAGTGAGGGAATACAGGGGTAGGGGAGATAGCTCTCAGTACAAGTGAGGGAATACAGGGGTAGGGGAGATAGCTCTCAGTACAAGTGAGGGAATACAGGGGTAGGGGAGATAGCTCTCAGTACAAGTGAGGGAATGCAGGGGTAGGGGAGATAGCTCTCAGTACAAGTGAGAGAATACAGGGGTATGGGAGATAGCTCTCAGTACAAGTGAGGGAATACAGGGGTAGGGGAGATAGCTCTCAGTACAAGTGAGGGAATACAGGGGTATGGGAGATAGCTCTCAGTACAAGTGAGGGAATACAGGGGTAGGGGAGATAGCTCTCAGTACAAGTGAGGGAATGCAGGGGTAGGGGAGATAGCTCTCAGTACAAGTGAGGGAATGCAGGGGTAGGGGAGATAGCTCTCAGTACAAGTGAGGGAATGCAGGGGTAGGGGAGATAGCTCTCAGTACAAGTGAGAGAATACAGGGGTATGGGAGATAGCTCTCAGTACAAGTGAGGGAATACAGGGGTAGGGGAGATAGCTCTCAGTACAAGTGAGAGAATACAGGGGTATGGGAGATAGCTCTCAGTACAAGTGAGGGAATACAGGGGTAGGGGAGATAGCTCTCAGTACAAGTGAGGGAATACAGGGGTAGGGAGATAGCTCTCAGTACAAGTGAGGGAATACAGGGGTATGGGAGATAGCTCTCAGTACAAGTGAGGGAATACAGGGGTAGGGGAGATAGCTCTCAGTACAAGTGAGGGAATACAGGGGTAGGGAGATAGCTCTCAGTACAAGTGAGGGAATACAGGGGTAGGGGGGATAGCTCTCAGTACAAGTGAGGGAATACAGGGGTAGGGGAGATAGCTCTCAGTACAAGTGAGGGAATACAGGGGTAGGGGGGATAGCTCTCAGTACAAGTGAGGGAATACAGGGGTAGGGGAGATAGCTCTCAGTACAAGTGAGGGAATACAGGGGTAGGGGAGATAGCTCTCAGTACAAGTGAGGGAATACAGGGGTAGGGGGGATAGCTCTCAGTACAAGTGAGGGAATACAGGGGTAGGGGAGATAGCTCTCAGTACAAGTGAGGGAATACAGGGGTAGGGGGGATAGCTCTCAGTACAAGTTGCCCCAGGGACTGGGCAGATTGCCATCTTGGAGTCAGGAAGGAATTTTTTCCCCTCTGAGGCAAATTAGAGAGGCTTCAGATGGGGTTTTTGCCTTCCTCTGGATCAACTAGCAGTTAGGCAGGTTATATAAAGGCATTAAGGTTGAACTTAATGGGCGTATGTCTTTTTTTCAACCTAACTTACTATGTTACTATGTGTGACTTTTCTTGTAATGATCCCAAATGCTGAGCTGTGTGTTTCCTCCCTCACGTAATCGAGGGTACAGTTGCAGAATGTATATATATAGGCAGAGCAGAGCCATACACACGTACAGGTCTTGGGGGTAGGGAGAGAAACCATACGCAATACTTGTATGTGGGATAAAACTGATTAGATAGGGCTTTATAAGGCAGTAAGATTGCTGTTTCCTCTCAAGCATTGCCTTTGGGTCAGGATATCAGGGTTTAAACTGCATTCTATCATTTTTACTTAAGTTATTGGAAGGCCACAAAGGTTGAACACATAGGCAGAACTTAGAGAAACGGAATTCAGCACAATTATTTAAAACCATTTGTGAGAGATGCAATGAAAAAGATCATTGTTGGGTGTGTTTTCCACCAGTGTTAATAGTGGAATACAAATAGCACCAGGTAAAACACCTGGTTTTACAGCAAGTAATGCTGTGTTGGAGTAAATCTCCCTTTAAGGTTTGATTTGGCCAGCTGTAGGGAGCTGCCTGATTAGGCTGCAGGTGAGCAGCCAATAAAAGGGCTGTATGATTTACAGAGAGGGTGGGAGTTGGAATTGAACGCTGATGTGTGAAGGTCACTCTCAGAGCAGGGCACAGAGCAGGAGGGCTGCCTGTGTTAGGAACTCCCAGAGGAGCTGGGGGTGCCTCCTGCCACTGCAGGGAGCAGAGGGAGTTCTGACCAAACGGATGAGTGCTGAGAGGGCTCAGCAAGGCTTAGTGTGAAGCCTGAGTGTTCCAGAGTGTGGAACCCACCCTGTAACGTGAGAGCCCTGAAGAAGGGACAAATCACATCCATTAACTATGTTTATGAACTGTCTGATGTTTCTGTTGGGAAGAATTTGCCCAAATAAACCTGAGTTTTGCCTGAAGACTTGGTGTCCCTGTCTCTATGCTCCAGATCCTCTGCCTGCCTGCCTGCCTACCATTGCTAATTCCCCCAAAATTGCATGTACAGACAGTCAGCATGTCACACATATATATATAATGTAGCCCACTTTTGCAGATTCTTGTGGCACTACCGGTTGGAGCACTATCTTTGGCGCTACAGGAGTCCTGAGCCCCCGCTTACTATGGGGGTTTACAGGGATTTCTCCCTTTTAATGGTGTGGCTCCACCCAGGGATGGTGTTGTGGAACTATAATCCACCCCCTGGGAACTGATCAGAATTTGCTATGCCCCTCTTGGGACCCACGTACTCCTGGTGTAATGTACCCCACCCTGGGGTTATTCCTTACCAGCTTGGTAGTGGTCCTCTGGGCTTGGCAGATATTCACAGCAGACACAGAAATGTATGTGAAATCCAATGCAATGGTTTATTAGGCAGAAACCTCTCCAGGAGTGGCACACATTATTCATACAGCATGCAGGGCATATCTCCTTACTTCTCATTGAGACCCTTTTTCTGTTGGATCACTTACGGTACTCACGCCACGTGTTCCCTTCTAGGTGATCTCCCCGGTACTCACGCCAGAAGGCACCCCTCTTGGAGCCCTTCCCGGTACTCACGCTAGGCAGCCTCACCACAGGCAGCCCACCCCGGTACTCACACCTAAACACCCTCAAATCCGGGCTCCTGGACTAGCGGTGACCTTGTCCACCTACCTAGCCACTTGTGGCCCTGCACTTCGGCAGAAGTAATGCCGGGGGGTCTTAACCTCACTACCACTCCTGGAGGGGCGATGTCTGCCCATTCTAACCTCTGGTGTACTACATATCACTCCTAGAGCGATCTATTACCAAACTTCTAACACTAATCTGTGCCTGGGGTACTCCTGCCTGGAGCAGTCCCCAAAATGTCTGCCTCACAGCACATGGCTGCATTCCTTTATATGGGCCTATGCACCACCCTGTGGCCATAACCCGAACTACAGGTATACTCCCTGTTAACTATTTAGAACCCAGTCATCCCAGTGTCCCTGTTACCCAGCACCACCCTGTGGCCTGTCCTAGGGGTTTCTGTCCTAAGGGCCCATTTTTGGTAAACCCCTACATATATATTTTAAAAAAAAAAAAAACAGGTTGATACCACTCCCATGTAGGAGAGTGGAGGACTACAGCTCCCAGCATGCCTCAACCTTCAATAAATGTTACATTATTCTGGGATTTGTAGTCCAGTAACGGCTGAGTAAGGTTTGGTTGAGCAGCGCTGTGCCGCAGGGTTTAGTTCCCCTTTAAAGGAGACATATCCTATATAAAATAAGAATGTACCAGTGAATTATACTCCTAGATATAGAAGAAAAGTTGTATTTCAGACTGATTTATTGAGAAATTCCCCCAAAACCCCACTAGTCCCGCCCATCCATTCCACTTCCTGTTGGCTGAATTCTCTGGATGTGCAGGGGGGCCGGCGGCCCTCAGTACCCTGCACTGTAGGATAGGAACCAATCAGCAACTAGGCTTGTGTGACTGCAGGGCTGTGATTGGCTCTCCCCCTCCTACTGTGCTTCTGGCAGGGACCGTTAGGACACGCCCACTCTTCATTTCAAAAACAGACCGAGAAGTGATAGGATCTATAGGGAGCTCCAATAAAGGGGCCATTGTTACAGATAGGGTTAATGTTTAGCACAAAGTGAAACCAGCACCGTATATTATTCATAATTGCCTACAAAATTAGGATTTTTCCCATTTATCCAATATGTCTCTTTTAAATGTGTGTGCCATATTGGCATCTTTCTTTAACAGGTTTCCTGATAATGGATCCCATAACTATATTTTAATTTAGACACTTTCTACAATGCTTTATTTTAATAAGGTAATGTGCTATTTTTAGACCAGCATTAAAGGGGTGGTTCACCATTAAATTCACTTTTAGCATGTTACAGAATTAACAATTCCAAGCAACTTTTAAATTGGTCTTTATTAATTATTTTTAATAGATTATATATATATATATATATATATATATATATATATATATATATATAATCGTTATTTGCCTTCTTCAAACTCAAAAGTCAAAAAACCTATTGCTCTGTGAGGCTACAGTTTTATTATTATTCCTTTTTATAACTTTTTTTTCCCATTGAGTCCCTCTTCTACTCATATACCAGCCACTCAATCAAACCACTCCCTGGTTGCTAAGGTAATGTTGACCCTAGCAACCAGGTAGCTGTTAAATCTCCAAACAGGGGAGAGAGTTCAGAGTTGCTGAACAATTATTCATTTAATAACTACAAATAAAAAATGAAGACCAATTGCAAATTGTCTCAGAAGGTTAACCCTTTAAGTGCCAGCAGAATTTGACATTTCTGTTCCCCTCAGTGCCAGACGTTTTGTAAACATTCTGTGCTCTCTCAGTTTAGGGGCTTTTACTGGGGGAAGGGTTAAGTTTAAGTAGGCAAACTATATATTGTTTTTTTCAGAACAACCTGAGCTTTCCAAATCTACCTGAGTTTTTGTGTATTTCTACTTCTGGAACAAGATTTAGAGCTTGAAATACAAAAAAAAAAGAAAAAATGCTATTTTTCATGATATAGGGATTTCTACCAGAAACATATTTTATTTTATGGACAAAAATTCAACTGATTTGGAAAGCCTCATGTCTCCCGAACGTGCCAATACCTGATATGTATAGTTTTATTGAGATTTCTGACTTCTATAGATCAAAAACTCCCAGCAGTAAATTACTACATTTTCAAAGCATTACAGCAGAATACGGCATACTTTACATTCCAAAGCCAAAAATCCTGGAACATTAGGTTTACCCCAGGAAACCATACATTTTTGAAAAGTGCACATTCTCCTGAATCCGAAATGGGTAACTATGTCTTCCAACTCCTAAGTACCAAACAGCAATGCTTTACTGAATTTAGCATTTTCTATAAAAAATTATGAAAATTCTAAAAAAATCACCTCAAATCTTCCACTTTCACGCATCATATCTCCCACATAACATTAGGTACCAAGAAAACACACCCTAAATATGAAAGCCAAGGGTCCACTGAACAGTTTGATGCCCATTGTGCATAGGATCAGCACTGTATCTGGCATTTAGAGACCCCATAAGGACGTTAGTGCATAGAGATTGCCCCAGAGGTCTCTTTAGCTACTGGAAATTCAACACAAAAAAAATATATTGACCCCCAAAACCATATATTTTTGGAAAGTACACATTCGGGCGAATTCAAAATTGGTACCCATGTCTTTCTACTTCAAACTGCCGAGTCGCAGTGCTTTCCCAAAATTGCCAGTTTTGATGAAATACCTAAAAATCACATCAAATCTTCCACTTTCAAGCACCTTATCTCCCACATAACATTAGGTACCAAAAGAACACACCCTAAATATGAAAGCCAAGGGTCTGCTGAACAGTTTGATGCCCATTGTGCATAGGAACACTAATGTATCTGGCATTTAGAGACCCCAAAAGGAAGTTAGTGCATTCAAAGTGTATACGCTGCAATATAAGCTTGATGCCCAAACTACGTGCCGTACAGGGGCACCCAAATAAAAATAGTGCATATGAATTTTCACAAAAGACACTCCGGCTCATGCAATTTTTGCACCCGGTATGTGTATTATATGGCATAAGACCCCCTAACAGTACTGAGACCCTAGAAAACATACATTTTCCGAAAGTACACATTCTGACAAAACAAAAATGGGTAAATACAACTTTCTACTGCAAACTACCAAACTACAAAGCTATGCTAAACAGAACGGTTTTATGTGACATTTCTGAAAATTGGCACAAAGCTTGAATGTTGCCCCATTATGTACCCCACATTTAGTAACGTACCAACATAAAACACTCTAAGTATGAACACCAGGGGTCTACTGAACAGTTCGATGCCCTATATGCATAGATTTACCAAACTATGTGGGGTACACAGGATGCCAAATTGAAATACAGCAGACAAAATATCCATGTGCAAAGACAAGTAATAAAAAAACAATGTGAAATGCAATATAATTGATGAAAATAAAAAAAATCACTAAAATCATTTTTTTTTGCCTAATAATATCTGTGGTGAGAATAACAGTTTGAGTATTTTGGCTTGGGCAAATAAGTTTTACAGACAAAGGCAAGCGAACAACAACTATGCATAACTGAAAATGTAATGAAATGGCTAAAAATGTAATAAAACACCTAAAAATGCACCAAAATCACAGAAAATGTAGTAGAAACACCAAAATAATACACAAAAGGTATTGTGCAGTGCAGTTAGCGAATACACTATCCGCAATGGCAATAAAACATTTTTTTCAGGCAAGAATAAAAACGATGTGATAAAAAAAACAAAAAAAAAACAAAAATTACATAAGTGTGTAATTGAGTGTGTACACATGGTAAAATGTGTTTTGTGTGCATGTATGCAAGTAAGTGTTGTGAATGTTTGAAATCTCCCAACTCCCCTAAAATGTATGTGTTTGTGTGTAAATGTGAGTATAAGTGTGTATTAGTGTATTATGTGTGTGTATGTGTGTTTTTGTGTGTATTTGCCACTTACTTGTGTGTGGATCTGCAGGGAGACAGCAGCAGCAGTCCGGCAGTGAGTAGGAGCAGCAGGAAGCAGGGGGGCGAGCAGAGAAAGGCAGAAGGCGATCATGAAATCCAGGCATGGATTTCACGTGCCTGCCTTTTCTTATGGGGCCCCTGGGCGATCGCGCCCCAGGGGCCACTCGTTCCCCACCTCTGACTATTGTCTGGAGGCTGGGGAACGAGTGGCGAGTGAAGGAGTGGCTTGAAAAGCCGCTTCTCTGCTCCTAAATCCGGAAGTGCAGCAGGACGTAGAATCTACGTCCTGTGGCACTTAGGTACTTTGGTACCCAGGACGTAGATTCTACATCCTGTGGCACTAAAAGGGTTAATGTGCTTGGATTTCTTTTTTTTTCTTAAGTTGTGACTTCTAGTGCACACAGAATTGTCCCTCTATTCCTCGACTAATCTGTCCCTCCCTGCACTCAAGATACTTACTCACTCCCATAGATTTATCTGCCTCTCCTTTCCCACATGATACTCACTTTGGTCCCTTTAGTCCCAGACTGTATATTGGGCAATCAGTGGCACATAAAGGGTTACACTATAGTAAGGGCTTTGGTGCTTGTGCAACTATGGGGTACTGCCTTGTCGTCACGCTATTTCTGCCTATAGGTTCAGGTTTAAGGTTTAGATTATAGTCTTCTTCTGACAAACATACAGATATTGAGTGTACGTTTAATTGCAATGATCTAAAACACACATTCAGTCTGAAATAGTAGGATAAAGCCCTAAAAATAACCAATGGGAGGAGGTTCTGAACATGAAATAGTTACAGGCACCAATCGTACCAAAGTGACTCCCATTGTGGGTCCCCCAAGGGTATCGGCAGATACACAATACATGCGCAGATTTTATCCTTATCCAACCAGAATGTTCTAACCTGTCCCATCGGCTATACAACCGTTCGCTGTGGTACGAAAATTATTTGGAATGATAATTCTGAGCCCCCCCACACGGTCCGAAAATTGTATGAAACATAGTTTTATGGTGTGTATGGCCAGATTAAAACTGTTAAACCATTAAAATATGAATTAAAAGAATATATAAAGCACTGACAAAGCTATAAACTCACCCGTTGCTGCAAACACAGACAGGGCACAGAGAGTTCCCAGCAGAGACCTCATTATGGAATCACCGGCCGCTCTGTGAGGCTAAAGCCTGAGTCTCACTCCCCAATTATACACTGTGACAAGGAAGTAATTTCCAAAAAATAACTAAAAAACAGACACTGGCAAGTCAAAAACTGTTGGGAATGGAACAGTCCCGGGGCCTTATCTAAAGAGCAAATACTATTCATTCCCTATTTAGATATCAGATGAGTTATCAGCACAATAAATATAAATGATATTCTTCACATATTTATGCCAATAAATTATTTCTCATCCATGACCCATTAAATCTAGCTATTCCATTTTACCAATAAAGCTTCTTTAATTAGTAAATAAATTGTAACATATGAAACCGCCAATTTAAATCTCCATCCCAGTTTTTCTCTAATATGCTGGTAAAGTTGTTGTACCACGTTAGCCAGTGAATATATTACAGGGCAACAATTTTGAAATGAAAAGTAACTTATATTAATAATAATAATAATCTTAAAGTAGATTTTAGTATCACAATAGCCTTGGATATTCCATCCAAGCCCCTCTTATGCATGGCATGGCATTAACGGAATCTACCCTTCCAACATCCCCCGGCAGGGCATTCCCCAACCTCACTGCCCTCACCGTGAGGAACCCCCTACCCAACATCCCCTGGCAGGGCATTCCCCAACCCCCTCACTGCCCTCACCATGAGGAACCCCCTACCCAACATCCCCTGGCAGGGCATTCCCCAACCTCACTGCCCTCACCGTGAGGAACCCCCTACCCAACATCCCCCGGCAGGGCATTCCCCAACCCCCTCACTGCCCTCACCGTGAGGAACCCCCTACCCAACATCCCCCGGCAGGGCATTCCCCAACCCCCTCACTGCCCTCACCATGAGGAACCCCCTACCCAACATCCCCAGCAGGGCATTCCCCAACCCCCTCACTGCCCTCACCGTGAGGAACCCCCTACCCAACATCCCCCGGCAGGGCATTCCCCAACCCCACTGCCCTCACCGTGAGGAACCCCCTACCCAACATCCCCCGGCAGGGCATTCCCCAACCCCACTGCCCTCACCGTGAGGAACCCCCTACCCAACATCCCCCGGCAGGGCATTCCCCAACCCCCCAAATTGCTTCAAATGAAAGTTCCTTTCCTCTATTCTAAAGGGGGGGCTCGGGTGTGTCATTTTATGGGGAAAAAGATCCCTGCTCTCTGCTTATAACCCCCTCTAATGTACTTGTACAGAGTAATCATGTTTCCCTGCTACCACCTTTCCTCCAGACAAACAACCCCAACCATAACAGTCTTTATCATAGTTTTTTTTTTTTTTTACTCCTTTTATCAGTCTAATTTATGGTCTCCGTAATCTCTCCAGCTCATTAATACCCTTCTTAAGGGATACATAAACCCTTATAAAAAACAAAGTAAAATTGTTCAGGGCACTTTTCTAAGCACTTTTGCAATATTTATTTTGTTGGTTTCAGAGCTATTTAAGTATTTATTAACTGACAATATAATGGATTTAGTACAAATGTACAGAGATATCCTTTCAGAATAAAAACAGAGAAGGGTTCTGATGTTGCTCTGCTCAGGGAGGAGACTAGAAGCCTCAGATGCCCTTTCCCATCTCTTTCCTCAAGTTACACAGTATGGTGTCTGGATGACCCATTCACACTACCATTTAGTGTATTGCATCCCTCATTTTCCAGGTTGCTGCTTGGGTTTTTAGTGTTTTTGTTTACATAATGTTTTGTTTGTAATATAAGCATTATGTACAAATGTTTAATTATCCTGCTGCATTAGATGTTGAGTTGAGAAACTCGCCACCCTCTGATTAAAAAAAGCTAAATACAGGGGGAGCGAGGGGGCAGCATCAATTTGGCCTCCTTTGGCAGCTAGGACCCCTGATGTGGCGCTGCCCCCCCATAGTTTATTATTACTTTAGTTGCATTGGGAGAAGGGGATCTATGGGCCAGGGGATCGCTGGTGGGGATCGGGTCTGGGCTGGTTGAGCCCACTAGTTTTTCTCCCGGTGCCCCGCCAGCTGAGTCTGAACCTGAATAAACCACCCCCCTACCAGAATAAAACCCCTTGTATCTGGTTTTGTGCACCCTTGAGGGGGGAGGGTGTAGCTACACTTCCCATACTAATGCAGGGGCCACAATGCAGACAAGGGAATGTACTGTATTTGTCAAAAACTGTTGAGGGGGTTTTTAGGATTTTTCTGTCCTATATATCTCTAATATATTTGTAGGAGACAATTGGAGGTAAGGTAAAGAGGTTACCACATCCAGAGAGCATAGTAGGTAATTAACTTAAGGTAATTTGCTTGCAGTTTTACCCAAAAAAAATCTATGCTATCTTTTAGACAATATTTAGGAAATGGGTGATTTTCTGTAATGGATCATCCACATAAACCACATAAATAGCTGTAATAGCAACCCTGTATTAGAAACAGTGGGGGTCATTTATCAACACTGGGCAAACTTGCCCATGGGCAGTAACCCATGGTAACAAATCACATTGTTGCACTCATTGTTCTACCTGCAGTTGGCTGAAAAAAGCCAATCAATGATTGGTTGCTATGGGTAACTGCCCATGGGCAAATTTTCTAATTGGGTTGTGTGGGAATGTTGCATCTGCTCTATTTTGGGGTGTCTGGGTATTGAATTGAGACAGCCTGATTTATTAAATAAGTAGTATATTTATTTACAAAAAAAAAAGTATAATTTAACAGGGGAACTAAAATGGAGGGAGGAACAAAAGGGAAAGTAAAGGAGCAATAGAGGGGAGAGGAAAGTGCCTAACTAACAAAGTATTTACAAATGCTGTTTATACCTGTATACATGAGGAAAACCAGGAAAACCATTCAGCCAAGCAGAAACCATATTACCCTTTTCCCAAAGAAGAGTCCCAGCCAATCAGGTAGTTGCTTCTGAGATAATTCAGCTCTTCTCAGTCAGGAAGGGAGTTAAATAAAGGTAGGATGCACTATTAGATCAAATCCCATATAGACTCCATGGCTCCAGGAATCCCTTTCCTTGGGAACTCTGACTCTGCACCCACAATGGTGTGTCCTGTCATTTGCATCTCTTTGATATGGACTGTACTGTAACTGCAGGGAACAAAATTAAATCCTGTGTTTAAAGGAAGACTAACCCTAAAAATCAATACGGTTTAAAATGCCATATGTTATAACTGAACTTATTGCACCAGTCTAAAAATGTCAGCATCTCAATAGCAGCAATGATTCAGGACTTCAAACTTTTCACAGTGGGTCAACATCTTGGAAGGTGTCAGTGACACTGCACATGCTCAGTGGGCTCTGGGCGGCTGCTGAGAAGCTGAGCTTAGGGGTCGTAACAAATTATCAAGGAGAAAATAAGATTTGTCTGTCATATAAACTGATGCTACGGGGCTGATAATTAAATTCTGATGCTAATTGCACCGGTTTCCAAGCTGCCACAATCATTATCTGTAGCAATTACTATTCAGCCTTATATTGTGACATTTTTATTCTAAATACACAGTATATAGTGAGTGGGTCCCTAAGCTCAGGTTATACTGTGACATTTATATTGTATATATACAGTATATAGTGAGTGGGTCCCTAAGCTCAGGTTATACTGTGACATTTATATTGTATATATACAGTATATAGTGAGTGGGCCCCTAAGCTCAGGTTATACTGTGACAGTTATAGTGTATATATACAGTATATAGTGAGTGGGCCCCTAAGCTCAGGTTATACTGTGACATTTATATTCTATATATACAGTATATAGTGAGTGGGTCCCTAAGCTCAGGTTATACTGTGACATTTATATTCTATATATACAGTATATAGTAAGTGGGTCCCTAAGCTCAGGTTATACTGTGACATTTATAGTGTATATACACAGTATATAGTGAGTGGGTCCCTAAGCTCAGGTTATACTGTGACATTTATAGTGTATATATACAGTATATAGTGAGTGGGCCCCTAAGCTCAGGTTATACTGTGACATTTATAGTGTATATACACAGTATATAGTGAGTGGGTCCCTAAGCTCAGGTTATACTGTGACATTTATATTGTATACATATACAGTATATAGTGAGTGGGCCCCTAAGCTCAGGTTATACTGTGACAGTTATAGTGTATATACACAGTATATAGTGAGTGGGTCCCTAAGCTCAGGTTATACTGTGACATTTATATTGTATACATATACAGTATATAGTGAGTGGGCCCCTAAGCTCAGGTTATACTGTGACAGTTATAGTGTATATATACAGTATATAGTGAGTGGGTCCCTAAGCTCAGGTTATACTGTGACATTTATATTGTATATATACAGTATATAGTGAGTGGGCCCCTAAGCTCAGGTTATACTGTGACAGTTATAGTGTATATATACAGTATATAATGAGTGGGCCCCTAAGCTCAGCTTATACTGTGACATTTATATTGTATATATACAGTATATAGTGAGTGGGTCCCTAAGCTCAGGTTATACTGTGACATTTATATTGTATATATACAGTATGTAGAGAGTGGGCCCCTAAGCTCAGGTTATACTGTGACATTTATATTGTATATATATACAGTATATAGTGAGTGGGCCCCTAAGCTCAGGTTATACTGTGACAGTTATAGTGTATATATACAGTATATAGTGAGTGGGTCCCTAAGCTCAAGTTATACTGTGACATTTATAGTGTATATATACAGTATATAGTGAGTGGGTCCCTAAGCTCAGGTTATACTGTGACATTTATAGTGTATATATACAGTATATAGTGAGTGGGCCCCTAAGCTCAGGTTATACTGTGACATTTATATTGTATATATACAGTATATAGTGAGTGGGCCCCTAAGCTCAGGTTATACTGTGACAGTTATAGTGTATATATACAGTATATAGTGAGTGGGCCCCTAAGCTCAGGTTATACTGTGACATTTATAGTGTATATATACAGTATATAGTGAGTGGGCCCCTAAGCTCAGGTTATACTGTGACAGTTATAGTGTATATATACAGTATATAGTGAGTGGGTCCCTAAGCTCAGGTTATACTGTGACATTTATATTGTATATATACAGTATATAGTGAGTGGGCCCCTAAGCTCAGGTTATACTGTGACAGTTATAGTGTATATATACAGTATATAGTGAGTGGGTCCCTAAGCTCAGGTTATACTGTGACATTTATATTGTATATATACAGTATATAGTGAGTGGGTCCCTAAGCTCAGGTTATACTGTGACATTTATATTGTATATATACAGTATATAGTGAGTGGGCCCCTAAGCTCAGGTTATACTGTGACATTTATATTGTATATATACAGTATATAGTGAGTGGGTCCCTAAGCTCAGGTTATACTGTGACATTTATATTGTATATATACAGTATATAGTGAGTGGGTCCCTAAGCTCAGGTTATACTGTGACATTTATATTGTATATATACAGTATATAGTGAGTGGGCCCCTAAGCTCAGGTTATACTGTGACATTTATATTGTATATATACAGTATATAGTGAGTGGGCCCCTAAGCTCAGGTTATACTGTGACATTTATAGTGTATATATACAGTATATAGTGAGTGGTCCCTAAGCTCAGGTTATACTGTGACATTTATAGTGTATATATACAGTATATAGTGAGTGGGTCCCTAAGCTCAGGTTATACTGTGACATTTATATTCTATATATACAGTATATTGTGAGTTGGCCCCTAAGCTCAGGTAAGTGACAGCAGCACAGAGTATGGGCAGGGAATCAGCAGAAAAGAAGATGGGGGGCTACTGGGGCATCTTTGGGGGCACAGATCTTCCCTGCTAAAGAAGTACAAAACATACTGTACAATAGTGATGGACAAAATAATTCTGCAGGCATGGATTCGTGTCAAATTTCTGCTTTTCGCCATTATCGATTATTTTGCAAAACAGGTGATAAAATTCACACAAAATACAGCTTGTGACCAGAAATTGTCGCACGTGGAAAAAAATACTGAATGCGACAATTAAATGGAGAGCGTCAGAATTTCACTCTAGGGGACTGTGAGCTCTAATTTCACTATTTGATAAATGTACCCCTATGAGTATGCCTCCCCCTTCTTCTTTTGCAGCAATTTTTTTTTTCATTTAATTCCTAGTGTGCCCTGCTGCCTCTTCTACATTGTTTGTTGTAGTTTCGCCAATCTGGAACTTAAGTCCTTGTTGTTTTCCTTTAGTTCATACTTCTCTTCAACTGTATTAATTTCCTGATTTCCTTCTCCTTCAGTTGCTTTTATCAAACCATAAAGGATTTGCTTACCAACATCTTTTCTTGCTAACAAGGGGATTATACTGATGCATATTTGTTACGATGCATTTTAAAGTTAAGACTTTTCATTTTCCTTCTGTGTCTAACCCCATGAGAAGCCTTTCCCAGTTGACACATTGCAGAGATGCCCTTATACTGGCAAAGTCTGCACGTCTGAAATTGAGCGTATTAGTTACTCCCTTATAGAGCTGTCTCTGCAGCATTATCTCAAAGGAGACCATGTTGTGATCACTGTTCCCCAAATGCTCACCCACACAAATGTTAGATAAGTTCATTATTATTAGAAATCACCAGGTCCAAAATAGCGTCATTCCTAGTAGGTTCTTGAACCACCTGAAATAAAAAGTTGTCATTTAGCCTATTTACAAACCTACTAGATTTTTCTGACTTAGCCACCCCATTACTCCAGTCAGTGTCGGAATAACTAAAGTCCCCCATAATAACAACCCAACCTAGTTTTCAAGTCACTTCTGTTTGTAATAGTAGCTTGACTTCGTTATCATCAGGTCTTTTGAAACTCACCATTTCCAGTTACAGCACATGGAATGTCAGCCCTACATTTCACCTATAGATGTGCAGGAAACATCAGCAGAAAATACCGCTGGCATTTCCAGTCAGTAGGAATTTGATTTCAATAGAAGTAAACCATAAAAAAAGCAGGTAAAAAAAAGGTAAAATAATTCTTACTGGCAATGTAAAGCTACCTTGAAGGGATATCTCAATATGTGTCTGCTGGGAAAAAGCCTGCAAAAACCTGCAGAACAAGCCCACACATATACACACTTACATTTAGTAAAATAGCCGCCTGGCTCTTGTTAATACTATATTATAAATATTTAAAGATTTCTTTGTTTTATATTGAGAGAGCTTTTATATGGAGAGCACACTTTAAAATCAGGACTAACAGGACCAGCACTGAAAATTGTGAGCAGGGTGGCCCATGTTTTGGGATAGTGGCCGAAACACACAGGCAACTTAATGGGAAGTGATAGTTAAATAATATAACAGGCCTGGCCTATTTACCTGTGTCTGGGGCATAGGGTTGCCACGTGCCCCGTTTTGACCTGGACAGCCCGGTTTCCACTCCACTCCACCCCAAAATCAGTGAGCACTGATGGGCATGGCATCCATGTCCGTAGTCACACTGGTCACACTGAGAATTGCCTTGTGTGCACAGATGCCGTGCCTGTTTGTGTAAAATAATATTGGGGTGAAATAGCATTTAGACACACCAGCAGGGGGAGCTTAGGGTGACATAGCCCTTAGGGCTTCATTCTCCTATAAAAGAACTTTATTTAATCGCTACATTGGTGTGTGTGAGTTTAACCTTAATCTGACAAGGCTACAGTATAAGGGCTATGAAAGACTTACTATATACAAATATTACTAATTAATGTTGAATATGATCTCTTAGCAAAGCTTAAAACAACAAGATAACCGCTTTTGACTTCCGGGTATGGGAAGGAACGCCAGAGATAGAGCTCTGCATAACTGCCTAAGACTCCTGCAATTTTATTCGGTAGAAAACTTACCTTCCTTACGAAAAGTCTCTGGGAGGCATTGGGAATTGCCGGTGAGCTCCGGTGACCGAGGTTTTGGGTTGTCAGAAGTGAAGGAAGAGAGGGCTCCATGTGGCTCCGTGTCCCTGCTATACGGCCATTTCTCCTATGCAGCAGCTTGGCCGGCCCCTGGTGCTGACTTTTGCTGAAATTACTAGTACCAAAACCCCACTAAAAGTCCTGGGTGAGATGATATTATCTCTACTTTTTGCTGTAACATTACTTCACTAGCGATGGGAGAAATAATTTGTCAGGCATGGATTCGCAGTGAATTTCTGTGTTTCACCATTGGGGGATTCTTTCGCGAGAAGCTGCGCGTCAATAAAATGTCGCCTGTATCAAAACAATTTTTTTGCCGCGCAATATTTTCAATGTTTTACAAATTTTTCGCCGGGACAGATTTGCTCATCATTATACTTCACTATCTACAATGACCTGATTTTCCTTCACGTTTTTTTACTACAGATATGGGACCAGTTATCCACAATGGGTATTCCAGATAAGGAGTCTTTCTTTAATTTGGATATCCATACCTTATGTCTACTAAAAAATCAATAAAACATTAATTAAACCCAATAGGATTGTTTTGCATCCAATAAGGGGTAATTATATCTTAGTTGGGATCAAGTAAAGGTACTGTTTTATTATTACAGAGAAAAGGGAATCATTTAACCATTAAATAAACCCAATAGGGCTGTTCTGCCCCCAATAAGGGGTAATTATATCTTAGTTGGGATCAAGTACAGGAACTGTTTTATTATTACAGAGAAAAGGGAATCATTTAACCATGAAATAAACCCAATAGGGCTGTTCTGCCCCCAATAAGGGGTAATTATATCTTAGTTGGGATCAAGTACAGGTACTGTTTTATTATTACAGAGAAAAGGGAATCATTTAACCATGAAATAAACCCAATAGGGCTGTTCTGCCCCCAATAAGGGGTAATTATATCTTAGTTGGGATCAAGTACAGGTACTGTTTTATTATTACAGAGAAAAGGGAATCATTTAACCATGAAATAAACCCAATAGGGCTGTTCTGCCCCCAATAAGGGGTAATTATATCTTAGTTGGGATCAAGTACAGGTACTGTTTTATTATTACAGAGAAAAGGGAATCATTTAACCATTAAATAAACCCAATAGGGCTGTTCTGCCCCAATAAGGGGTAATTATATCTTAGTTGGGATCAAGTACAGGTACTGTTTTATTATTACAGAGAAAATGGAATCATTTAACCATGAAATAAACCCAATAGGGCTGTTCTGCCCCAATAAGGGGTAATTATATCTTAGTTGGGATCAAGTACAGGTACTGTTTTATTACTACAGAGAAAAGGGAAATCAGTTTTAAAATTCTGAATTATTTGATTAAAATGCGGTCTATGGGAGACGGGCTGTCCGTAATTCAGAGCTTTCTGGATAATGGGTTTCCGGATAAGGGATCCCATACCTGTATTCTACCTCAGACTTGGCCTGGTTCTATTTCTGTGATGCATTTACAATATTTCTCTGCTGCCAGAAAGAATTGTTTAATATAATTTATTCTTTCAGGTAACACCACCAGTTTTATAGTCATGCGACTATAAAATGTACATATACCTTTTCTACAGAAATGGTTGAATTTTTGGATTTGAAGATCCAGAGAGTAGGAACCAGTTTACATACTGATTTGTATCAAAAACTAATGGAGACTAATAGTTATCTTCATGCCAGGAGTTTCCATCCAAAGGCTCAGGTACGCTCTATTCCATTCAACCAAATGACTAGGATCAAAAGGATAGTTAGTAATCCGGAGGTGTTACCTGAAAGAATAAATGATAATAAACAAAAATTCATTGTGAGGGGATACTCAAGGGATTTACAGCAGGATGCGGAAAGGAAAGTAATGGGTTTGGAAAGAGAAACTTTACTCCAAAACCAAGACAAACAGAAGAAGGATAATCCAGTATGTGTCCAAACTTTCTATCAGTTTTCCTATAAAATAAGGGACATTATTTTACGTAATTGGTGTTGGGGTTTACAAAAAATGGGCCCTAAGGACAGACACCCCTAGGACAGGCCACAGGGTGGTGCTAGTTAACAGGGACACTGGGATGACTGAGTGCTAAATAGTTAACAGGGAGTATCCCTGCAGTTCGGGTTGCAGCCACAAGGTGGTGTGCAGGTTATATAAAGGGAAGCAGCCATGTGCTGTGGGCCAGACATGTTAGTCCAGGGACTGCTCCAGTAGTGGAGTACCCCTGGCACAGTTAGTGATAGTAGTTCATGTAAGAGATCATTCTAGGAGGGATATGTAGGTCACTTAGCTAGAATGGGCGGATATTGCCCCTCCAGGAGCGGTAGTGGGGTTAAGACCCCCCAGCATTACATCTGCTGGAGTGCAGGGCACAAAGTGGCTAGGTAGGTGGACCAGGTCACCGCTAGTCAAGGAGTCCGGATCTGAGGGTGCTTAGGCATGAGTACCGGGGTGAGTCACCTGTGGTGAGGCTGCCTAGCGTGAGTACTGGGGAGAACTCCAAGAGGGGGTGTCTCCTAGCGTGAGTACCGGGGAGATCACCTAGAAGGGAGCACTTGGCGGGAGTACCGTAAGTTACCCAACAGGAAAAGGTTCTCAGTGAGAAGTAAGGAGTAAATGCCCTGCTGTGACTGAATTGTATATGCCACTCCTGGAGAGGTCTCTGCTCTGAATAAAGCAACTTATCTGATTCATCATATCAACTGTGTATCTGGATCTTTCCTGCACAAGGGATCACCTACCCGCTGGTAAGCAACTACCCCAGGGAGGGGCAAGGTACCAGGAGTTGTGTGGATCCCAGGCAGAGGTACTAATGACACATTAAGTTCCCAGGGTGTGGGTTATAGTTCCACAAGATCATCCCTGGGTGGAGGCTCGCCTTTAAGGGAGAAATCCCTGTTAACCCCCATAGTAAGCGGGGGCTCAGGACTCCTGTAGCGCCAAGTACAAGTAATCAGCAGGTAGCAGCACTAAATCTCCTAAAGTGGGCATCTAATAAAAGATGATCCCCAGTGTAAGATTATTAATATAACTAAAGTTCTACAGTATAGTGTGGCAAAGAGATTACTGAACAATAAATGTAAAAAATGATTTTATATTGATTGGAAACAAATATTTACATAAACATAAATCATAAAGCAGATAAAACAATAACTACAATAAACACAAAAAGGTCATACAAATCGTATAGACTACAAATATACACAAACTAACTTAACTAAACACACTAAAACCCAGAGACCCAACCACCTAAATAATAATAATAATATCCCACACCACACCATATAAATACGCTCTATGAAACCTCAACTCTAGAAGATTACACAGCCTAAGTATACCTCTCCTTAGGTTTGATAAGGTGCCTGGTCCGTGATGTCAGGATTCCCTCTGATTTGGTACGGTGGTTACTCCTCTCCTGGCCCTGAGTCTACTTGTGCCCTACTGAAGCAAACTTATGTAGGGACCCATAGGGTTAAGTGCCCTATGGCTTCATATCCCTACCCTTCATTATCTGTACTGTTAAAGGGCAGAGCCCTCTATACTCAGGTTACAGTTACTAAGCTATCCTTAATAGGTTTAGCCCTTTTTGACCACTCCCCTTGCAGACTATATAGTGTCTTGTGAGGAGGAGTGTCGTTCTCTTTGGCTGCCACTGTCTCAGGCATCAGTCCATTGAGCCTGGAGGCACACAGCCCCAGTAATCTGCCATCTAAAGTCAGGGACAGGGCCCCGTGAATGAGCATTAGCCAGCACAGTAAGAACTATTTCATAGCACTCTCTAGGAGAAGTGAGCGTAGTCAGTTTAGCTAGAAAGGGCAGCCATTAGCCCCACCAAAGGAGTTGTTAAGGGTTTAGCCTACCCTGGCTCTGTCTGCCTTGCAGAAGGGACCAGTTAAGATGCAGGATTCAGGTAGTACTTTGCCCCTGAACCATAGTCCACTGTGAGGAATCCGTTACAGTAAGGGGATTCACCTCGGGTATGCATCTAATACTCTAGTCTGCACTTCTCCATATTGGGCTACACTGTTCCTAAGGGTCACAACTGCTACTCTCTACTGTGATCATCTATACCTGCTGTGTCTGTGAGTGTAATACCCTGTTGCACTATTCTACCATTGTCTTGGACAATAAAGTATTATCCAGTTATTCTGCAAGAGCTCCTGGCATCCTATTCCTTTAATCTATTGCACAACACCAGTGTGAGTTGTAGTTCAACAATACCATCTAGCCCCAGACACAGCTCCCATATAGTGGGGGCCCATCCTGGGAAAGGGGGTTGCATGTAACACATGCTCTAATGTCCAACTAGCCTGGTAATAATACCCCTATTAAGCCAAACAGGTGTTACACTTATATACAGGAGAGATGGGTGGTTTATAGAACTTTCTGGAAGTCTCTCCTGATTGGTCCATTTGAATGATGCTAGCACATACCAGTCAGTTACAGGAAGTTACCCATCTGCCATTTTGGATATTCCAGTCGTCATGTCTGTGTTTCCACAAAGACTGTACTTCCTGACTAAAGGTGGCCATACACGAGCAGATCCGCTCGCTTGGCGATGTCAAGTTGCCGATGCGTAAAAAATGTTGCGGCCGTGCGGTTGCAGCATTTCGTGAACTTTTTGCCATTTTCGGAATTTTTCAGCAGTTTTGCAAGTTTTTCAGTAGATCAAAATGGGACAGATTTGTTCATCACTAGTGTAGAGCTATGTATATGTATTGTATTATATCACCACGTACCGAGATAAGAGCAGGTTAATTAAGGAGAGTATATGGGACATGTTTATCCTCACCCCGTGAGTAGAATTGAGAAATGCAGAATTTCTGGTTATTAAACAATACTGCACTATTGCGGTTTACCCTTTCTCAGAATTACAATAAAGGCAAGAGAAGCGGAATATTCAGGTTGAAGGGCACATTGTGACTGTTTCTCTGGGGACTTTTTATAGGGGCACTAAACCCTGCTGCACAGCGCGGCTCAACCAAACCTTACTCAGCTGTTACTGGACTACAAATCCCAGAATAATGTAACATATAATGAAGGGTGAGGCATGCTGGGAGCTGTAGTCCAGCAACATCAGGGTTGTATTCTTAAAGCAATATTGCCCAATAAAACTTTCCCCCATTAAAATGCAAGAAATCCCCCAATGAGAATCCCAGCTGATGTGAGTAAATCCGGCTCCCTGTTCTCTGTTCCTGCAATTGGAGTTGGGAGCAATAAGCACAGTTTCCCAGCACTGAACAAGTCTGTCCCTTTATCCCCATGTCTGATTCCTGTGCCATATAATGACGGGAAAAATGCCATCATTATCTCTATATGTAAGGTACCAGCAAGGGGCCTGACACAGTGCTGGGAATCAGCATTCTCATTGGTCACTTCTCTTGCACTTATAATGAGATGTTTGCAGGGTCGGACTGGGCCGCCGGGACACCGGGAAAAATCCCGGTGGGCCCCGGCCCTAGTGGGCCCCAGCGGCCCAGTCCGACCTTTGCCGGTGCTCCCCCTACTGACTGTTCCTCCCCTGACGCGTCTTGCATCTATAATTATATTTGTTATGAACTTCTATAGCAAAACCAGGGGGTGCAATGGGACAGTGTTATGGTTGGGGTACAACCCCTCTAAGGTCTTTGTCAGGATTCCAAATTTGTATTGCTTCCTACTCTGCTCTGGATAAATTAGACTTACATGTCCCAGAGCAGAATTGTGTCACATTTTTTACAATCCTGCATTAATAATTATGAAAAACTGCCAATGAAGAAAGGTGTATTGGGTGGAATGAAAGGGGTCACATTTTGCCATGACTGCCTCAGGGGAATTTTTGAAATGTTCTTTAAAGGAGAACTAAAATTTAATTAAGAAGTTGTGTAGAAATGCTGTACATGCTGACATGCTGTCAGCGGCACTGCACATGCTCAGTGTGCAGGTCTGGATGGGGTAGAGTTACTGCAGATTCTCTCTAGCCATGAACAATATAAAGATGGGAGCTATACTGATTGTTTTCTGGATTTACACATGATCACATGGTTAAGTACGGGGTCCTAGAAAAGACATATCTCAAAACAATAAATGCTTTTTCCCTCTGGGACCAGTGTAGGTCTTTGCTGAGAACAGTACTCATGAAAACACAACTTGAGCTGAACCAGAACTGACTTTATTACAGGCTTCTTAGTAGGCAGAGCAGGACCGAGTGTCACACACTTCATACAATGTATCTTCCCTGAAGCCTCCAGGTCCCTGTTTCCTTGCAGTGCTTCACACAGCTGTCTCTCTACAGATTTCCTTCAAGGCCACTACCCTAAGCCTACACATTCACAATCCCTATCTGTAGTACAATCACCTCCCTAAATACTGACTCCTCGTGGGGTATGGTTACCATCTGTCCCCGAGTGCCGGGGATGACCCCATTTCAGAGCTGCCATCACCATGCAAATTAACCCCGTAGGGAGTCCCCATCAGGCAAATTAGTTCCTGTGTATCCCCAGTATTGTCAGGCTTTCTGGCGGCCAGCTTAGCAGGTCCTTTGGCATATGGGACTTCAGTGCGCATATTGTCCAATCAGGGAACCACAAGCAGCAGCAAATTCAATCTGCTGTAAAACCTGAAGTGCCTTCCTGATTGGCCAATTTGTACACTGAAGTACTTTGTGCTAAAGGACTGATGCTTTGCTTGTCGTACTTGCTGCTTCCCAGTTTCTCTCCTATAACCTGATCCCTCTCCTGAACAGAACATGTTCCACCTACAAATGGAGGAAAGGAATATGGAATTGCCACTCTGCCATCCTGATATGAGTCCTGGGGGTATTATACATGGAATTGCCACTCTGCCATCCTGATATGAGTCCTGGGGGTATTATACATGGAATTGCCCCTCTGCCATCCTGATATGAGTCCTGGGGGTATTATACATGGAATTGCCACTCTGCCATCCTGCTATGAGTCCTGGGGGTATTATACCTGTACATGGAATTGCCACTTTGCCATCCTGCTATGAGTCCTGGGGGTATTATACCTGTACATGGAATTGCCACTTTGCTATCCTGCTATGAGCCCTGGGGGTATTATACATGGAATTGCCAGTTTGCCATCCTGCTATGAGTCCTGGGGGTATTATACCTGTACATGGAATTGCCACTTTGCCATCCTGCTATGAGTCCTGGGGGTATTATACCTGTACATGGAATTGCCACTTTGCTATCCTGCTATGAGCCCTGGGGGTATTATACATGGAATTGCCACTTTGCTATCCTGCTATGAGCCCTGGGGGTATTATACATGGAATTGCCAGTTTGCCATCCTGCTATGAGTCCTGGGGGTATTATACATGGAATTGCCACTCTGCCATCCTGCTATGAGTCCTGGGGGTATTATACATGGAATTGCCACTTTGCCATCCTGCTATGAGGTCTGGGGGTATTGTACATGGAATTGCCCCTCTGCCATCCTGCTATGAGTCCTGGGGGTATTATACATGGAATTGCCACTCTGCCATCCTGCTATGAGGTCTGGGGGTATTGTACATGGAATTGCCCCTCTGCCATCCTGCTATGAGTCCTGGGGGTATTATACATGGAATTGCCACTCTGCCATCCTGCTATGAGGTCTGGGGGTATTGTACATGGAATTGCCCCTCTGCCATCCTGCTATGAGTCCTGGGGGTATTATACATGGAATTGCCACTCTGCCATCCTGCTATGAGGTCTGGGGGTATTGTACATGGAATTGCCCCTCTGCCTTCCTGCTATGAGTCCTGGGGGTATTGTACATGGAATTGCCCCTCTGCCTTCCTGCTATGAGTCCTGGGGGTATTAAACTTGGAAGCTGTCGCTGTGTCATCCTGCTATATGTTTTAGGGATATTACACATCAAATTGTCACTTTATCAACCTGCTATAAATTCTTAGGGTTTTGTAAATGGAAGTGCGTTGAGTTCTGGGCATATTGCTAGTGCGTTCATTTATACAGTAGAACCCCGAATTTACATCCCCGGATTTAACGTTTTCCCGCCATTTACACCATTTTGTTGTGGTCCCACCAATTTGTATGCATTTCTATGGGCTCTCTTCCCGGATTTTACATTTGTATTTCCTGCATTTTACATCGTTTTTAACATGCCTCTCCCTAGCAAATCGCTTCATTTTAATCTGAAAAAGGTGCTTACTTTAGGAAGTTTCCCCCATGTCTTGCGATCGCAGGCGCCATCTTGGGAAGGTCAGCGTCACCACTATCGCCTCATACACACTGCGCATGTGCACCTATCCGGGAGCTTACAAAATATTGCGAGATTTGCAAAAGCACGGGGGAATTTGTGACTGAGCAACAGAAACACCAGTCCTTCGTTAAAGGTACAAGTTACAAGCTGCAGATTTTCTTTAAAATGGTACAGATTTTTGTTTTAGGAACAATACAGTGCTGAGTTATCTCAGTGTAGTCAGGAAGTCTGACGATCGTATCAGGCCATAAGAGGCAGTGCACTTGGTGCCACCTGCTGGCTGACTGGTGGAATAACAGGGCTTTTACATTGATATATGGCTCTGGAACTTTAGCAGCATTTCATTTTTCAAAATATCCAATTTATAGTTTTCTCTGTTAATTAATACTATTAATTAAGTTGGATTAACCATTTAGAGAGAGAAATAAATACGTGAAAATACGCATGGCAATACATTTGACGTGTGACGATTCTTTTGACGCTCGCAACAATTCTGTTCTCTGTTCCTGCAATTGGAGTTGGGAGCAATAAGCACAGTTTCCCAGCACTGAACAAGTCTGTCCCTTTATCCCCATGTCTGATTCCTGTGCCATATAATGACGGGAAAAATGCCATCATTATCTCTATATGTAAGATACCAGCAAGGGGCCTGACACAGTGCTGGGAATCAGCATTCTCATTGGTCACTTCTCTTGCACTTATAATCAGATTTTTGCTCAGTAGAATTGTTATTGGTGAATTTTCATTTATAATTATGTTTTTCAACAACTTCTATAGCAAAACTAGGGGGCGCAGTGGGACAGTGTTATGGTTGGGTTTACACCCCCTTTACATATAAATACAAATTAAAAGTATTTAGGGACAAACCCTGAAGAGAACACATTCTTTATATATATATATATATGCTGCACACACCAGGACTTGGCAAAAAAATTATAAGTTTATTTAAGCAAAGATTTCTTTTTTTGCCAAGTCCTGGTGTGTGCAGCTCACTGTCTTGCTTTATATATATATATATATATATATATATATATATATATATATATATAGCAAAAAAGTTTCACAACCTGCACACCCTTTTAAATAATTATCACAAGTTTATTGTGAACATAAAAAAATCCAATGTTTTGGCCCTCAATAGGACCTTTTGAGGACCGAAACGTTGTATTTTTTTATGTTCGCAATAAACTTGTGATAATTATTTAAAAGGGTGTGCAGGTCGTGAAACTTTTTTGCTAAATAATTACATTTGGCTGTGCACCCCGCAAGTTATAAAGTTTATGGCATTTGAGTGTAGACACTACAAAGACTGAATTATATCTATCTATCTATATATATATATATATATATATATATATATATATATATATATATATATATATATATATATTTATTATGCCAATATCCAGCTAGATGGTAAGAGCAGAGGCACACGTGGATGAGCCTTTACAAATGGGAAGTATACACTTAAGAGATATTGCAAAACTACACCTCTCCACTGCCAAAAGTAGTTATAATAAAAATAGGACATCAGGGGTTCCTTGCAAATAACTAGAACTTGATTTATTTGTCCAAGACAAAGCATATGTAGGTGTAAAATACGAGTCCCAGGGGTTTCCATATTAAGAATACAACCCTGATGTTGCTGGACTACAGCTCCCAGCACGCCCAAACATTCATTATACAGTATGTTAAATTATTCTGGGATTTGTAGTCAAGCAACGGCTGAGTAAAGTTTGGTTGAGCAGTGCTGTGCAGCAGGGTTTAGTTCCCCTTTAATGCATGGTCAACGTGATATGGGAGTGCCAGTTTACAGAGGTGTGCATGCCTGGATTGTCGTACCTAGCAGGGTGGGGTGCACATGGGCCCACACCCCCTCTGGGCTTGTCGGCTAGCCTGACAGTTCGGGAAGAAGTTACTGAGATAATAAGTTTGTTGGCATAAACAGGTACTTTATTAGTGGGTTTATGCCATAGCAGGATAAATGTGAACATTTGTATGAGTAACAAAGGCAGATTTCAAGATACTGTGCGCCACAAGAATTGTGTAATTTAACAGGGAGTTTCCGTTATCCGACTTTCAATTCGACATTCGCCTCATCCTGCTGCTACACAGACAAGTGCATTCTGAGTACACCATCACGTAACTACCCTCACTAATATAATCCTTAAGGTCCCCATACACGGGCCGATTCTAGCTGCTGATATGGGTCCGTTGGACTGATTTGGCAGCTAATCGGCCCGTGAATGGGCACTACCGACGGGCCTGCCCGACCGATATCTAGCCTGAATTTGGCCAGATCTCGATCGGGCAGGTTAGAAAATCTAGTCAGATCGGGGGCTCCATCGGCTCATTGATGCGGTTCCCGGACCGACTTTGCCTATACCCATCGTTATAATTCCATCGAATTAGCCTGGATTCTCCTGATATTGCCCACCCGTAGGTAGGGATATTGGGAGAATATCCGCTCGCTTGGTGGCATCGCCAAGCGAGCGGATCTGCTAGTGTCTGGGCACCTTTAGAGCTAAGGTTACTATTAGCTACTAGCGATCTCCTCTTTAGGGAAATGATTCCACAGCTTTACTAACCTCACGGCAACAATGTCTTTTTACTTTTTTTCTTAACTGCATTTATATATTTATTGAATTGTAAAAACAACACTGAATTGCTTTTAAATCAGAAATAAACTTTCCAAAACAACATTTCAAACATTGAAAAGCTTTTATTTTTTTTAACTGAACACTGAAATAGCAACAGAGATTATTAGAATTCCCAGTGCTGATGATTATCGGTGCACAGGACTGCAAAATAAAACGAATGTTCAAGTAAGTCGAAAGAATAGCTTCCAAAATCGCAAATATTTTTATTACCACAGCCACGTACAGTTGTACTAATTCCTGCAGAAAAAAAACATAAATTACAAAACTTGAATAACTTTGCAATAATGCACCAACAAAGTCATCTAAAGGGTTGCAGCTGGATAACACTAATAATAAAAAATAATTGGTATTATGTTCTATCTTGCCCTTCTGTCACCCTAATATAACTTCTATTGCACCACCACAGAGCTTACTTGGAGTCGATTATCCCCCCACTGCTACTATAGGCACCATCTCTCCCTACTATACCTGCTATCCCACAGCCCTAGTCCCTTCCCAGAGGCTATTATCCCCCCCACTGTTACTATAGGCACCATCTCTCCCTACTATACCTGCTATCCCACAGCCCCAGTCCCTTCCCAGAGGCTATTATCCCCCCACTGCTACTATAGGCACCATCTCTCCCTACTATACCTGCTATCCCACAGCCCCAGTCCCTTCCCAGAGGCTATTATCCCCCCACTGCTACTATAGGCACCATCTCTCCCTACTATACCTGCTATCCCACAGCCCTAGTCCCTTCCCAGAGGCTATTATCCCCCCACTGCTACTATAGGCACCATCTCTCCCTACTATACCTGCTATCCCACAGCCCTAGTCCCTTCCCAGAGGCTATTATCCCCCCACTGCTACTATAGGCACCATCTCTCCCTACTATACCTGCTATCCCACAGCCCTAGTCCCTTCCCAGAGGCTATTATCCCCCCCACTGTTACTATAGGCACCATCTCTCCCTACTATACCTGCTATCCCACAGCCCCAGTCCCTTCCCAGAGGCTATTATCCCCCCACTGCTACTATAGGCACCATCTCTCCCTACTATACCTGCTATCCCACAGCCCCAGTCCCTTCCCAGAGGCTATTATCCCCCCACTGCTACTATAGGCACCATCTCTCCCTACTATACCTGCTATCCCACAGCCCTAGTCCCTTCCCAGAGGCTATTATCCCCCCACTGCTACTATAGGCACCATCTCTCCCTACTATACCTGCTATCCCACAGCCCTAGTCCCTTCCCAGAGGCTATTATCCCCCCACTGCTACTATAGGCACCATCTCTCCCTACTATACCTGCTATCCCACAGCCCCAGTCCCTTCCCAGAGGCTATTATCCCCCACTGCTACTATAGGCACCATCTCTCCCTACTATACCTGCTATCCCACAGCCCTAGTCCCTTCCCAGAGGCTATTATCCCCCCACTGCTACTATAGGCACCATCTCTCCCTACTATACCTGCTATCCCACAGCCCCAGTCCCTTCCCAGAGGCTATTATCCCCCACTGCTACTATAGGCACCATCTCTCCCTACTATACCTGCTATCCCACAGCCACAGTCCCTTCCCAGAGGCTATTATCCCACTGCTACTATAGGCACCATCTCTCCCTACTATACCTGCTATCCCACAGCCCCAGTCCCTTCCCAGAGGCTATTATCCCCCCCACTGCTTACTATAGGCACCATCTCTCCCTACTATACCTGCTATCCCACAGCCCCAGTCCCTTCCCAGAGGCTATTATCCCCCCCACTGCTACTATAGGCACCATCTCTCCCTACTATACCTGCTATCCCACAGCCCCAGTCCCTTCCCAGAGGCTATTATCCCCCCACTGCTACTATAGGCACCATCTCTCCCTACTATACCTGCTATCCCACAGCCCCAGTCCTTTCCCAGAGGCTATTATCCCACTGCTACTATAGGCACCATCTCTCCCTACTATACCTGCTATCCCACAGCCCCAGTCCCTTCCCAGAGGCTATTATCCCCCCCACTGCTACTATAGGCACCATCTCTCCCTACTATACCTGCTATCCCACAGCCCCAGTCCCTTCCCAGAGGCTATTATCCCCCCACTGCTACTATAGGCACCATCTCTCCCTACTATACCTGCTATCCCACAGCCCCAGTCCCTTCCCAGAGGCTATTATCCCCCCACTGCTACTATAGGCACCATCTCTCCCTACTATACCTGCTATCCCACAGCCCCAGTCCCTTCCCAGAGGCTATTATCCCCCCCACTGCTACTATAGGCACCATCTCTCCCTACTATACCTGCTATCCCACAGCCCCAGTCCCTTCCCAGAGGCTATTATCCCCCCCACTGCTACTATAGGCACCATCTCTCCCTACTATACCTGCTATCCCACAGCCCCAGTCCCTTCCCAGAGGCTATTATCCCCCACTGCTACTATAGGCACCATCTCTCCCTACTATACCTGCTATCCCACAGCCCTAGTCCCTTCCCAGAGGCTATTATCCCCCCACTGCTACTATAGGCACCATCTCTCCCTACTATACCTGCTATCCCACAGCCCCAGTCCCTTCCCAGAGGCTATTATCCCCCACTGCTACTATAGGCACCATCTCTCCCTACTATACCTGCTATCCCACAGCCCCAGTCCCTTCCCAGAGGCTATTATCCCCCACTGCTACTATAGGCACCATCTCTCCCTACTATACCTGCTATCCCACAGCCACAGTCCCTTCCCAGAGGCTATTATCCCACTGCTACTATAGGCACCATCTCTCCCAACTATACCTGCTATCCCACAGCCCCAGTCCCTTCCCAGAGGCTATTATCCCCCCACTGCTACTATAGGCACCATCTCTCCCTACTATACCTGCTATCCCACAGCCCCAGTCCCTTCCCAGAGGCTATTATCCCCCCACTGCTACTATAGGCACCATCTCTCCCTACTATACCTGCTATCCCACAGCCCCAGTCCCTTCCCAGAGGCTATTATCCCCCCCACTGCTACTATAGGCACCATCTCTCCCTACTATACCTGCTATCCCACAGCCCCAGTCCCTTCCCAGAGGCTATTATCCCACTGCTACTATAGGCACCATCTCTCCCTACTATACCTGCTATCCCACAGCCCCAGTCCCTTCCCAGAGGCTATTATCCCACTGCTACTATAGGCACCATCTCTCCCTACTATACCTGCTATCCCACAGCCCCAGTCCCTTCCCAGAGGCTATTATCCCCCCACTGCTACTATAGGCACCATCTCTCCCTACTATACCTGCTATCCCACAGCCCCAGTCCCTTCCCAGAGGCTATTAGTATCTGGGAAGGGAATGTGGTTAGTATCTTTTGGCACTTGTCCAGTCAGGACCGCATTGACAAGGTAAGGGCTACCCAGGTCCTTTTACTGTCTTGTTAGCAAACCTCCTCTGTCTGTAGAACTTTTACTTAACTGGACTATAAGGACAATTCTCCTGAGTGAAAGACAAATCTAAGCTTGGGCTGTAGGAAAGCATTGCGTACTGTGAACTGCTATCATTTTAATAATAATGATAATACTAAGGCTGTGTGAAAGAATAAAAAATGATGAAGCAATGGCTGTTAATAATATTGTATGTATACAATAGGTATACACCTAGAAAACACCTTTGCTAAGTGTAGAAACTACATTCTGCCTATTGTTTAAATTAATGAATTTAATCAGAAAGTTTGAAAACTGGGCTGTTTTCATTGACATTAAGCCCCCTCCCCCCCTTTTTTTTTAGAATAGAGCAATTTGTTCAGAACTCTCTATTTCTGCACAAACACCCCCTCCCTTCCCCAAGCAGCAGCCTTTGAGCCTCTCTGTATCAGGATATTCACAAGGGACTGCCATTTAGTTTTATCAGTTCTCTTTGGGACACGTGGGACTGTTCTGTGGGACAGGAAGTGACAGGAAGTGACAGGAAGTGCTAAAGTGAAACTGGCTTCATATTCTTGTTTAATGCCAGAAATAACAGAAACAATAGATTTTTTTTAATTAGAACAAGAGGCAAAAAGTATGTTCAGCACATGCCCTGTTCCCTGAGCTCATGTTAAAAAAGGTTTGTGCACTTTAGTAATTTGGGTCACTAACTTACCTAAAACACTTGCAGTTATTAAAGCACACTTAGTTTCATCTCCTGAGCACTGCAAGTCATCCTCAGCATTTAACTTGAGCGAGTTTACAGAGAAGCCGGCAGGGCAGGACCGTCCATTCAGCTGAGAGTTGTCCTCTGGCACTGTATGTAGAGAGGAGAGAAAAATAGCTCCATACATTTACTCCCTTTCATCTGTAGGCACATTACTTAGTGCAGTGCTGTCCAACTGGCGGCCTGACTGACCCCCTCTGTGTGGCTCCCCACCTGTCTGGCTGCTTTGATGGCTTACCTTTGTGTAAGATTTAAATGGTATCAGTGCTGAGATTAACTGGCCCCCTGCATGGTTCTCACCTCAGATTCAGGCTGTAATCCCCCTGTGTTGTTTAAACATGTAATCCCCTGTATGTTCACACCTTTAAATCCCTGCATTGTTCACCCCCTGCAGTGTTCACACTTTAGGCTCAGACTGTAATCACCCACATTGTTCACCTGTTCACACCTCAGACATTGTAAGTACTGCCTGGCCTATGCTGCCACACAGGGAGAATAGGGTAGGCAGATTATGGCACATAGGCAGCATAGGGCAGGGAGGGTATGGCACAAACAGGCAGCATAGGGCAGGCAGAGTATGGCACACACAGGTGGGGTAGGGCAGGCAGAGTATGGCACACACAGGCAGCATAGGGCAGGGATAGTATGGCACACACAGGCAGCACAGGGCAAGCAGAGTATGGCACATACAGGCAGGGTAGGACTGGGAGGGTATGCACTATGCTGCCTGTTTGTGCCATACTATCCTTGCCCTATGCTTTCTGTGTGTGCCATACTCTGCCTGCCCTATGCTGCCTGCGTATGCCATACTCTGCCTGCCCTACCCCACCTGTGTGTGCCATACTCTTCCTGCCCTATGCTGCCTGTGTGTGCCATACTCTGCCTGCCTTATGCTGCCTATGTGCCATACTATCCATGCCCTACCCTGCCTGTGTGTGCCATACTCTGCCTGCCCTATGCTGCCTGTGTGTGCCATACTCTGCCTGCCCTATGCTGCCTGTGTGTGCTATACTCTGCCTGCCCTACCCTGACTGTGTGTGCCATACTCTGCCTGCCCTACCCTGCCTATGTGTGCCATACTCTGCCTGTCCTATGCTGACTGTGTGTGCCATACTCTGCCTGCCCTACCCTGCCTGTGTGTGCCATACTCTGCCTGCCCTACCCTGCCTGTGTGTGCCATACTCTGTCTGTCCTATGCTGCCTGTGTGTGCTATACTCTGCCTACCCTATGCTGCCTGTGTGTGCCATACCCTCCCTGCCCTATGCTTCCTGTGTGCCATACTCTGCCTACCCTATGCTGCCTGTGTGTGCCATGCTCTGCCTGCCCTATGCTGCCTGTGTGTGCCATACTCTGCCTACTCTATGCTGCCTGTGTGTGTCATACCCTCCCTGCCCTATGCTGCCTGTGTGTGCCATACTCTTCCTACCCTATGCTGCCTGTGTATGCCATACTCTGCCTGCTCTATACTGCCTGTGTGTGCCATACCCTCCCTGCCCTACCCTGCCTGTGTGTGCCATACTCTGCCTGCCCTATGCTGCCTGTGTTTACCATACTCTGCCTGCCCTATGCTGCCTGTGTGTGCCATACTCTGCCTGTCCTGCCCTGCCTATGTGCCATACTCTACCTGCCCTATGCTGCCTGTGTGTGCCATACTCTGCCTGCCCTATGCTGCCTGTGTGTGCCATACTCTGCCTGCCCTATGCTGCCTGTGTGTGCCATACTCTGCCTGCCCTACCCTGCCTGTGTGCCATACTCTGCCTGCCCTATGTTGCCTGTGTGTGCCATACTCTGCCTGCCCTACACTGCCTGTGTGTGCCATACTTTGCCTGCCCTATGCTGTCTGTGGGAGGTGAACCTGGCAGGGGTTTGTTAGCAGTTGGAAATATACATTAAATGGTCCCTAAGATGTGTTATTATATGCTGGGGGTTGCTATGCTATCCACAAGGGAGGAGGAGGCATATGGATTTAAGGTTGTGTTTTAATATGACATAATAGAATTCTTTCACATATGAATGATAGTTGATATCCCCACAGTGAGCACCAACCATTTGGGTTTATGCTGCGCTACCACCATTAACATGGGCATGGTCTTAAAAGCTCTAGTGATAACATGGGTGTGGTTTAAAAAGGAGGAGTGGTCAAAATTGGTTTCCATTAGCGGCCCTCCACTATGCATGCTAGAGAAAACCGTAGAAGTTGAACAGCACTGATTAGTGTATAAAGCCAAAACATGTTATGTTACTTTCAATCCAGAGTGGTACTGTATTTAGGGAAAAGAAGTGCTGATAATGACCCCAGCCCTTACAACTTGTGTGCCTGCCAGGACTATCATTGTCCCTCCAGCTGCTGTAGACCTGCTGTACATCTTCAAGAACCTCACCAACAATATTTCTTGTGTTTATGTCCTTACAAAACTAGCTCCCAATGGCTGACTGACCTATTTACATAATAGTCACACAACTAGGGTTGCCACCTGTCTGGTTCTGACCCGGAGAGCCCAGTTTTCAGAAGGGTCAAAGCTACCTGCCTAGTTTTTCCAATTTGGAAAACCGGGCAAGATTCTCAAAGATTGACCGGGGATTGGCCAATCATTGATCACTGTGTCAAAACCCCATCCCCATGACAGTAGGGCCGATTCACTAAAGTGCGTTAAAACGAGCGCTATTTATAGCATGCGGTAAAATTTTCATCGCATCTAAATTTTCGCAACTCAAAGCACGATTCACTAAAAGCATACTTGCGTTAATTTACATGCAATACTGCTTGCGTTATTTTAGTCGCAAAGACTATTTTCGTACGGTATTTGACAGTACATGCGCTAATCAACGCACCACGTATAAATAGTCGCCATGTTAGCCATTGACGGAAAGTGCGCTAATCAATGCCCTGCGTATAAATAGTCGCCACATATAAATAGTCGTGCGAATAAACGCACGCCATGTTAGCCATACACGCCAATACTTGCGGAAAATTACTGTACTGAAAATGCCCATTTCCCTGCAAACTGGCGGCTGCGTCACTCTGGGGCCAACACAGACTTGAATGAATCCCACTGCAAAGTCCATATTGTGTTGCCAAAAGCTCATTAACTGTACTTTTCTATAATTACCGCCTGCCCCAAGTAGGTGTTAATTTTCGCACAGACTAATGCGATATTTAGCGCGTCTAAGTGTTTGTGAATCATGCATTAATATTATTTTGGCGTGCAAATTAATGGTAGCGTGCAATTTAACGCATGCGGTGTGCGACTTAACGCACGCGGTAATACTGTAGTGAATCGTGTGTTAATTTTCGCGTCTATTTTAACGCAAAAAAGCGTGCGATAAAAATGAACGCACTTTAGTGAATTGGCCCTAGTGCATCCCGCCCCCATGATGTCATGCAATCTTACACACAACATATGTAAACCCTCAACCTTTAAAGGGGATCCATTGCAAAAATGTAATATAAAATATAATATAAAATGTAATGTAAGCTTCATCTGACTGAAATAAGAAACTTTCTACATATAATGAATTAAATATTCTGTACTCTTTATGAAATAATCAAGTTATTCTTCAGTATCTCACTCTCAGGAACCTGTCAGTCTCCATGCTAAGGCCTGGGTCAGATTTTGATTGACAGGTGGGTCTAATGCATATTTTAGGGGGAGGGGCTCACTCTCCTAGCAGCTGTTTTAGAGATAACGTAAATAATCAACTCAAGCACATACAAAAGCTAACAAAATAACTGACTCTAGCACATACATTGCATGCTGAGAAACAGGGTTTCCATCAGAGCCGGCCATTTTGAGAGTGAGCTCTGATACATGTTCCAATTCAAAAGTAAAATGAAAAGTACCTTTATAGGGCACATTGCTGACACTTACAGGTCGGTTTGGGAGGGATGCAGTCATCTGTATAACAACAGGAGGATCCCATTTTTATTTTCCCAAAATGAAAATTCATACTTCCAGGTTTATCACACTGGCTGCGAGGGGCACAGGAGAGGATGTATGTTTCACGTACAGGCGACCCATCTGTAAGATTGTATGAACAGTATAAAGTTTGGTTGAGCAGTGCTGCGCAGCAGAGTTTACACCCCCTTAAGAGTGCAAGAGAAGTGACCAATGAGAATGCTGATTCCCAGCACTGTGTCAGGCCCCTTGCTGGTACCTTACATATAGAGATAATGATGGCATTTTCCCATCATTATATGGCACAGGAATCAGACATGGGGATAAAGGGACAGACTTGTTCAGTGCTGGGAAACTGTGCTTATTGCTCCCAACTCCAATTGCAGGAACAGAGAACAGGGAGCCGGATTTACTCACATCAGCTGGGATTCTCATTGGGGGATTTCTTGCATTTTAATGGGGGAAAGTTTTATTGTGCAATATTGCTTTAAGAATACAACCCTGATGTTGCTGGACTACAGCTCCCAGCATGCCTCACCCTTCATTATATGTTACATTATTCTGGGATTTGTAGTCCAGCAACAGCTGAGTAAGGTTTGGTTGAGCCGCGCTGTGCAGCAGGGTTTAGTGTCCGTTTAAACACAAAATTGTGGAGGTCTCCCCCATCCCCCACAACAAGTAAACCCACAGTTGGGTATATTGCAGATGTAGAAACAAACACTATTAGGGACACTAAACCTTGCTGCACAGCGCTGCTCAACCAAACTTTGGTTTGACCACACTTTAGCCAAAATATGTAAGCTCACGTGCCACATCAAGGCCCCTCATTGTACGTGAGTCCTACACTGTCTAATGACTTTGAGTCTGTGATGCAATTAAAATCAAGTCCCCCAGCAAACAATGTGACTGAGTAGTAAGACCCTGTTGCACTTACCTTTAGCTCAAAAGGCTCTAGTGGAAACAATGAGGGGCCTTGACATGGCACGTGAGCTTACATATTACATATTTTTAAAGGCAAACTAAGCGCTGGCAATTTTTCTTTCTCTTTGTGTATTTTGTACCCAGTATCTGCATGGTGAGATTCTTGAGCAGCTAAACGACATATAAACCCCCACACAAAAACTGAATCAGTGAGCTGCCTTTTTTTAAAAATTTTAAATACCTGCCACTCTGGTTATTCAAAGGTTAATAGTAAGGGCCTAGGGCGGCAGAAATTTAGGGGCGGCATGCTGCCCCGCCGCAACTAGATTTTGCCCCCATAAGAAGCAATGGGGACCTCTCCCCACTGCTCCATATTGAAGTTTTAAATGTTTGCGCATGCGCACTCTGGGAGGAGGGGGCGGCCTCAGGGCGCCCGGAACGCAAATCCAGTGCTGAGTAAGGCTGCAGCATCCCCTAAATCCCTTAGCTTTCCTTCTCCTCTTCTAACCCACTCAGCCCCTTCCCTCAGGAATAGTGATGGGCGAAATGTTTCGGCAGGCATGGATTCACGGCGAATTTCCCCGTTTGCCATTGGCACATTGTTTCGCAAAACGGATGAAAAAATTTGCCGCGGGCAAAAATTGTCGTGGGCGTCAAAAAAGAATTGTCGCGGGCGTCAAAAGAATAGCCGCGCGACGAAACAATAGCCGCGCGATGAAATAATAGCCGCGGGCAACGAAACAATAGCCGCGGACGACGAAACAATAGGCGCGGGCGATGAAACAATAGCCGCGGGCAATGAAATAATAGCCGTGCGACAAAACAATAGGCGCGGGCGACGAAACAATAGGCGCGGGCGATGAAACAATAGCCGCGTGATGAAACAATAGCCGCGAGACGAAACAATAGCCGCGCAACTAAACAATAGCCACACGACAAAACAATAGACGCGCAACAAAACAATAGCTGCGGGCGACAAAACAATAGCCGAGGGCGACGATTTTTTTTTCGTCGCACGACATTTTCGCCGTTTTGTGAATTTTTCGCCGTTTCGTGGATCTTTTCAAAGATTCGCAAATTTTTCGGCGAAGCGAAACGGAACAGATTCGCTCATCACTACTCAGGAATTCACTGTTGGCTACTGGGCATGCTCAGTTCTTCTTATCTTGCAGCCAATTAAAAGATGGTATTGTTGGTTCCCATAGAAACTCTGCTGTAGCTGTCTGCTCCTATTTTTTTCTTCTGACCTTCTCACCTGAGCTCAGCTTAAAGGGGACATATACCATCATTTTTCAGAGTGCATTAATGGATGTTTTGTAATGTAAAATACAAGGAATTGGCTTTTTTTTGGCTCATTTCGAGTCAAACTTTTATGAAACTGGCCAAAACTGCTCTTGTTACGCTCCTATCCTGGAGTTCCGGTTTAAGACACTGTACAGTTTGCTAAAGAGCCGCCGGTTCTCACAGATTCATTAGCTACAGCGCGACCAGTTACTGAGGGCTTGGGCTGTGAGGGGAGGGAGGTGCTTCTAGTGATGTCAGTTTGGCTGTGAGCAATCAGCATGTACTTGCACATAGATCCGCACTGGCAATCAGCCACCTGCCCGCTACCTGCCCACCCACCTGCCCCTAATACAGCTGCTTCTGCTGAGTTCTGACCAGGGCCGGATTTATAAGCCAGGCTCCCCGAGGCCGCCCCCTGTCCGTCGACGTCCCCGCCCCCCCACATGTGCGCATGCGCAACCGGCCCACGCACACACCCCTGCGCATGCGCACACTCGTGATCGCGCATGCGCAGTTTTTTCAGTCGCATACGGAGCAGTGGGGGAGAGGTCCCCATTGCTCTGTATACGACAAAAAAAACCCACAATTTGTGCCGCCCTAGGCCCAGGCCTTTGTGGCCTTTCCACAAATCCAGGCCTGGTTCTGACTGTCACTCAGAGTTATGATCACTTCCTGAGGCAGAATGAGAGGACACACCCAGTCCTCATTTCAGCTTAGACGCAGAGGAGAAAGGATCTCTCTGCAGCTTTAGTATAATTACATTTTTAACAGGTAAAATGTTTTTAAAACCTTCTTTTATAGATCTATTAACATACATGCAGTAGCTTTAAAATAAATTGCTCTGCAGGCATTATCAGCTGGGCAGGGAAGGCTTGGGCCTCGGCAGGAAGTGCTGCCAGTTTCAGTGCAGCTCTGACAGGAGAGGGAATAACCTAAAGAGAAATAACAAAGACAGTCAGTATGTTTACCATTGTATACATGTTTAACATTAAAGAATTTCTATAGTTGGAATCGCTTTGATTTTTTAGTAGGTTCTCCTGCCCATGGGGTAACTTCAGTTGCTTCTTCAGTCACAGGCATGTATAATAGGCAATACACTTTCTATAAAGCCTAATAGAGCAACACAATGACCTGGGCCTTTCTTATCTCTTCTATTCAATTCTTAAAGGAGAACTAAAGTCTAAAATTGAAAATCATTAGAAATGCTGTATTCTGTATACTGAACATAGATATAAACATTATGAACTTACTGCACAAGCCCAGGGATTAAGAAGCCTAATTAAAGTAATGATTTATGCTTTCAAAGTTGTCCACAGGGGGCTGCCATCTTGTTACTTTGTTAGACCATCTTTTATAAGATTTGGCTGTATACTTTTTAAGACTTTAGTGTCCCTTTAACAACTTTAGAATAAATACTTAAATAATGGCATCAGTTTAAAGGAGAATGCAAGTCAAAATGTAAAAAGCATACTGCCCAATAGTCCTCCTATTGTTTAGTACAAACACCACACTTTTGGCTCAGCTAATCACATATTTACTCACTCACACTTACTCACATTTTCTAGAACAGGCAGCCATCTCTAAAAAGGTATTCTCCCTTCCTTTCCCTCCTTGCTTCATACTGCTCATGTGTTTCATTCCCTCCCCCCCCCTCTGCCAGATCCGCTTCTGATTGGCTGGTGGGCATGTGTAGCTCAGAACAGGAGACAGGATCAAGTTACACACATGCTCAGAGAATAGGAAGGCTGCCGCTGGCACCTACAGGAAGGGGAGAGAGATTTCAGTGATGTCACTGTAGGCTTCACACTGCTGTAGGCTGCCAGCACCATATCTCAGAGAAGCAAGCAGGGATCTGGGAATTTAGATATGCAGTGAGTACTTAAAAAGAATGCCTTTAGACTTACTTTTAATTTATATTAACCTTTCATTGTGCTTTAAATATAAACCAATAAAATGTAATGGGTGGAAATTGGCTGTTGGTGGCTCTACCCACTTTGTCGAGCTTAGGGATCGACACAATATTCTTCTTTCCTATGCCGGCTTGCTCTGGTCACTATTAAACATGCATACAAGCCAACCAATCACAGTCCTGTCTGGCTGCTCCCTAAAAAAACTAAAGACCCACTCTGGTACTGTGAGCTTGGGGTGAGACTTTGGCGAAATTCTTATTGTGTGACTTTTTTTCACCTCCTCTGATGAAGCATCCATTGGTGCGAAATGCGTTAGGAGAGTGGGTACCATGATGCACTGGGATGCACCTTTCCATTGTTTGGTATAGTATGGTTTTGTTTTATTTGAAATTGTTTGTTTAATTTTGAGCCATTAAATGTTATTTTATCTCACTGAAATACTTGTTATTTGTTCATATATTGATTCAGGGCCTATCAGTGGGATACAATTTATAGATTCCCTTTCCTAATCTAATTCACTGCATTTAAATTGTGTGACTTTTCTTTCCACCTTAAAATGATTCCAAATACTGAGCTGTGTAACAAATATAAGTTACAAAGGTTGGAAACATAGGGAGAAGCTGTGACAAAAGTTTCAGTCACTTTGCTATTACCCAACAGCCCATCTGGGAATAAACTTTCCTATTGGAAAGGCTTTTCTGTATGTAATACAGTGACTGTATATGCCCCTTACACTCCCCCCCAGGGCTAAGGTACAGATCATTAATAGCTTTAGCACATAACAGACCAACAACAACTGTCATAGTGTTTATGAAGCAGTTGCATGGGGGTTTGTGTGCATTACACACGGGGAGAGGCCAAACTGTGCCAGTAGGTGTATAGGCAGAACAACATGATATGTACAGGGGAACCTCTGCACAAACACTATGTTCCTTCCCAGGCATGCTGATTTGTATATACAAAGTTATTACGTTTCTGCTCTCACCATTATAAACAGGCTGTTCCAGTCTGCTCAGCAAAGCTTTGTATTGGTTGTGCTATAAATGTTAGTGTAACTAAAGTGTCAGAGAAAGTTGTTTGTAGAAGGATAGAATTCAAGCTGAATTTTTGGTTAAAAAAAAACACAATTACCTTCTAAATGAGTATTTTGGGGGATGGCGATATGGTAATATTTGGGAGTCTGTTGTAAACAAGTTATGTCTAAATACTGAGCTAAACCTTGTATAGGGAAGGGTGTATATGATATTCTGTAATAAAATGTGTATAATAGGGCAGCACTAGTTTATATGTACCTGTACCCATGATGCACCTGTGTCTCTGTGCCAATGGGATCATTTGGCCACTACCATTTATGGATTCATTTTTAGATTTCACCTAGTTCTTTATAGAGGTTGAAGAAAAAATTATATATACAAGAGAATTGACCAATGAGAATGCTAATTAGGTTCCCAGCACTATATCAGCCATTTTGATATTATCTTACATATAGAGATAATGATGGCATTTTTCCCGTCATTATATGGCACAGGAATCAGACATGGGGATAAAGGGACAGACTTGTTCAGTGCTGGGAAACTGTGCTTATTGCTCCCAACAATTATTAATCAGCTTCTATGGCAGATATTACCTGATGTGCTGTTTTGATAATTTACTACATTCCCTAAGCTCCGCCTCCCAACAGCAGCCCAGAGCAAACTGAGCATGTGCAAGAGCCAAATCTTAAAAAAGAGGGTATAACGTTCAAGTTAGGTAGGAACCAGTGTGCGACTGCTGGATGTAAAGTCTGATTCTTACGGTATAGCAGGAACTCCCAGCCCTTCCTGGTCTTCACCGACGCCCTTTTGGGGCCCCGGAACTTTCTGCTGCGGTCCAAGCTGGGGTCCTGCAAACTTTCAGAGTACAGAAGAAAATACGAGGTACCGGCAAGGCGAAGGCAGAATCGTAGTCGGGGTACAGGCAAAGGTCAAAACCGGAAACAACAATCAAAAAGCTTGAGCAGGTACTGATAAATAACCAGAAGCCAGTTTGGGCAAGGAGAAAATGAGAAATCAGTTTAAATAGCCAGCTTTTGGCGCCAAAAACAGCAAGGAAATGAGGTAATAGGAACTATCAGAAAACCTTTACAAAGATGGCGTCAACCGGCTTCATGTGCGCAACCGCGCATGGGCAGCTCGCCGCGAACCTGGAAGCACAGCCGGCCGTAAGCAAGGGGCGTGAGTAACGCGCCTCCGCCGGCCGGCGCGGCCCAGGTCAGGGGATCGGACCGGACCGGCAGAGCGCCTCACAGATGGTCTAACAAAGTAACAAGATGGCAGCCCCCTTTGGACAACTTTGAAAGCATAAATCATTACTTTAATTAGGCTTCTCAATCCCTGGGCTTGTGCAGTAAGTTCATAATGTTTATATCTATGTTCAGTATACAAAATACAGCATTTCTAATGATTTTCAGTTTTAGACTTTAGTTCTAATTCCCACACCTTGTGTCTCAACCCCCTATCCTTATAGATTGTAAGTTCTTATAGGCAGGGGTCTCCACCTCTTGTATCAGTTACTGGTTGCTTTGTATGTAATTATGTCCAATGTATAAACCCACTTATTGTACAGCGCTGCGGGATATGTTGGCGCTTTATAAATACATGTTAATAACAATAAATAATAATTAATAGTAAGTAGGCAGTGACTAGAGAGAGAAGGCAGATAAATAGGGAACTTTCAATCTGTACAGCACAGAAACATACAAATAATAATAATACATGAGAGAAAGGTTCCATTTTGATTAAAATTCCAAATAAAACTGACATTATTCTCGCCTTACTACCCCTTTAACTGCTCACCTGTTGCTGCAAGAGCAGCCAGGGCACAGAGAGTTCCAAGAAGAGATCTCATTATGGAGGCAATGGCCGCTCTGTACGTTTTCAGGTTTCAGTATCTTATAGGTGGAAGGCAGGAAGTAATGCAATAAAAAGTACCTTGAGAACAATGACAGGTAAATAAAGGAAAGTACCAGGTGGCTTATAAGAAAATGAAACTAAAAGGAGCTGAGACATTCCAATCACATCTATATTTGGACCTATACATGACTGATATTTTATTACTATATTAAATCCAGGCCCCCATTAATATTTTTAAGGGAAAAATGGCAATAGCTAGTGTTTGTTTCTATATCTGCAAAATACCCAACTGTTGTGGGTTCACTTGTTGTGGGGGATAGGGGAGACCTCCACAATTTTGTGTTTAAACGGACAATAAACCCTGCTGCACAGCGCGGCTCAACCAAACCTTACTCAGCTGTTGCTGGACTACAAATCCCAGAATAATGTAACATATAATGAAAGTTGAGGCATGCTGGGAGCTGTAGTCCAGCAACATCAGGGTTGTATTCTTAAAGCAATATTGCCCAATAAAACTTTCCCCCAAATCCCCATTAAAATGCAAGAAATTCTCCAATGAGAATCCCCCAGCTGATCTGTGTAAATCCCTGTTCTTGAGGCTAGATCTGGTGTGGTTAGATGAGCCATCAGGGTCCAATTAGGAGACCATAAGAATTATTATCAGCCAATCTAAGTAATCAAGTGGGTAGGCTTAGGGTACATGAGAATCCCTCTGGGCACACCTAGGTAGCTTTATTCTTTAAGGCCAAGATTCCTGAGTGAGTTCTACAGCTGCCTGTAAAAAAAATAAAAATAATAATAATGTTCTATATAGCATGTGTTATATTGGACTCTGCAACATCCATCCTTTTTGGGCTTTGATTGTTACCAGGGGTGGATGTGCTGGGCAGAGCTAGGCAAGTAGTTTGCTGGCCCTGCTGCTTTGGAGCCTGGAGCATAACATCCCAGTAAGAAGATTTATGCTCTAATACAGTGATCCCCAACCAGTGGCTCTGGGGCAACATGTTGCTCCCCAACCCCTTGGGTGTTGCTCTCAGTGCCCCCAAACCAGGGAGTTATTTTTGAATTCCTGACTTGGGGGCAAGTTTTGGTTGAATAAAAACAAGATTTCCTACCAAATAAAGCCCCTGTAAGCTGATAGGGTGCATAGAGGCCCCTAATAGCCAATCACAGCCCTTATTTGGCTCCTCCATGAACTTTTATGGTGCTTGTGTTGCTCCCCAAGTTTTTTTTACATTTGACTGTGGCTCTTGAGTAAGAAAGGTTGGAGATCCCTGCTCTAAGGGGACTAACTCTTTATTGAAGTTGGGGAGCACTGACCCCATGAATGAGGGTTAAAAAGTTACAGGTTCTGTCATAGGAAACCCCAGGAGTGTAAGAGAGTCAGGTTACCCTAGCAAGAGCAGCACTTGGCTCCATTGAGGAGTGCTTGCGTGGAGTTAGTGCTCCATGTGAGGGAGATCCTGATACCCTTCTTATTTATAATGCTTTATTCCATATGCTTCTAACTGTGTCTTTAGAGCTTGAATATCCTGTGGCTTTAGGTATTTTAACCAGGTATTAAATGGTTCATGTCTAACACAGGAATGACAGGCATGCTGATACATCAAGTTTCATTTTTAATGAAATTAAACTAAATTTCTTGTAAATGGCACAACAATGGGTTTGGTATGTGGCCAACCCTACACGGGCTCATAGTGTACTGTGTGCCGCATATAATATACTATCAGCTTCAGGTGAAGGAAATAAAGTAAGTTGTTGTTTTTTTTTTATTCTCTTCTGAATAAAATATATTCGTTTCTACAATGATGGATTTTGAATAGATGGTTGGGTTTGTCCCTTCTGTTTTTTGGTATCTCTGAGTTGAAACCTTAATTGCCCCCACTTTGTTGAATCTTTTTAAAATGCTAAAAACCAAAGGGGGGCATTTATAAACTGTGTGCTGCCGCATTGGGGGTGTAACTGGAAGGCAGAGTGTACACATAACTATTTGCAATTAGTGATTACCCCACTGGAAGTGCAGCCAATAGAGACCATACTCTGGTTGGGGAAAACAATACCATTTTGTTCAAAAAATGCTCCATAGGGGCACTGTACCCCCAGCAACAGGAGGAGAATTGACCATTGACAATGTTGATTCCCAGTACTTTGGCAGCTATAATGCTGTTGTCTTAGATGCAAAGTGGGTGGGGCTTTGAATAGCCAATCAGGGGAATTTTAAATTACTGCCATTCTCACATATTAAATGCCAGTGTCCCCAAACTTTGCACACTGTTTTGTTTTTTGGTTTTTTACTATATGACTGTGGTCCAAGGTTAGAACAACAGGGTGGAGCCAACAACAGCCGTTTTACAAATTTTTCTGTAGTAATTTTTAAAAATGGGACAGATTCGCTTATAACTTTATATATAACATTATAACTTTCTGCCTTGTGCCAGTGACTCAAGGGGATAAGGCTACTCACTGGCAGTGATGGGCATATTAATTCAATAATAATTCATCAATAAAAAGTAGTGATGAGCAAATCTGTCCCATTTTGCTTCACCGAAGCAAACCACGACTTTTTTTTTTTGTTGGGAGTGCAACTTTTTTGCCATGACCACAACTTTTTTTGATGCAACCACTTTGCAAAAAAAAATTGCCAATGGCGAAATGCAGAATTTGCAGAATCCATGCCTGCCGAAAAATTTTTGGATTGCATAATAACATTAGTCTGATCTTTCAGAGATTTTGTCCAACTTTTGGTGCTGTAGGACTGTGATTAGTGGAAATTCCAGCAGAACTAAAGTAAAAGTAGATTTCTGGTATAAGACACAACAGAAATGAAAATAGGAATACTAGCAAAAGGAACAATTTATTTATTATTATTATTATTATTATTATTAATATTTAACGCGGCTAGTTGGCACTTGAAAAAGAAGAATGTTAATTTACAATACACAGTAATTGACATTGACATTACATTTCTTTACACATTTGATTTATCAGAAAAAAACTATTTCATAAAGGGGATCATGATAAGTACAAATATGAGATCTATTATCTGGAAAGCTTGTGACCTGGGGTTTTCTGGATAAGGGATCTTTCTGTAATTTGGATCACCTTTGAGTTAACTTTTAGTATAATGTAGAGAGTAATATTCCGAGATAATTTGCAATGGGTCTTCCTTATTTATTATTAGTAGTTTTTTAATTATTTCAACTTTTGTTCAGCAGCTCTCCAGTTTGGAGTTTTAGCAGCTATCTGGTTGCTAGGGTCCACATTATCTTAGTAACCAGGATGTGGTTTGAATGAGAGGCTGGTATATGAATAGGAGAGGGGCTGAATAGAAAGATAAGTAATAAAAAGTAATAGTAACAATAAAACTGTAGCCTCATAGAGCAATAGTTTTTAAGCTGCTGGGGTCAGTGACCCCCATTTGAAAGCTGGAAAGAGTTAGAAGAATAAGCCCTCTTATTCAAAAATGACAAAGAAATAAATACCAGTTGAAAAGTTGCTTACAATTAGTGATGAGCGAATCTGTCCCGCTTCTCCGAAAAATTCGGCCAAGTAAACAAAATTCACGAAACGCACGTGTCACGCCACTATTTTGTCACAATGTTTTTTTATGTGACCATGCCTGTTTTTATGAGACCACACCCAAACCGCAACTTTTTTCATGTGTGGGGAATTTCCACGGAAGTTTCGCCAAACAATTTGCCAATGACGAAATGCAGAAATTCACTTGTGCAAATCCATGCCTGGTGAAAAAATTCACCCGTCACTACTTACAATAATGAATGGAAAATGCAAAAGCTCTAAGACGTCAACTTATATCAATTCTGTATTCATTTGTTTTGATGTTTAACGTGGCCTTAAACTTTGATTTTGCTCTGCTGAACACTAAAGGGTAACTTACGGCATAAAGGAAGGGGGCCCTTTAGCAGAAGGTAAAGCCAGACATTCTCTCTGTATATGCTCTTTGCCCCTTTGTGCCCCTGCACTTCTGTCTGGGGGTCTTTGTAAATTAACCCTATAGTATAGGGTAAAAACCGGAATCATGTGCAAAGGGCTGAAATTTAGCTGAACACTGCGCCACGTTCTGGACTCACTTTTTGTTTAACTAAAAGACTTTTATCTATTTTTACATTTTCAAAATAAACTCAAAATTTGACTAAACGCAAATGTTTTCTTTTCGATTTGAAAATTTGAATCTAAAAAACTGTATCAAATTGAACCGTTAAAAGAAAAATTCAAATGCATTGAAGTTGTATTCTGCCCATTGTTTTCCACGGGCCTACAGAAACACCGCAGACATTTTGCCTAGAAAAACCTAGAACTGACTTCTACATAAACTCACAAGCTTCTAGAAGTTTTACTTTTACAATTTTTTCGTTGATATCAAACATTTGAGTTTTTGAAACCAACCTTCGAATTTGGGAGTTTTAAGTAAAACAATTGAAAATTATGGCAAAAATTGCAAATTTGCATGTTGATTATTCACCTCCTTAAGGTTTTGCCATCATTCTTTATCTTAAATACTAAATAATGAATTGGATCTGATATCTTGTGTAAGGGTTAATACAGGTTAGGAAAAACTCTCATAAATTTATAATTTACCTTGGACCCAGGCACAGGTATGCATATTCATTAGTTTAAGCTATATACAAGTATGGACCAATCCGTGTATGCCACAAATATTATCTGTTCAATAGTTTTAAAAAATGTTAATTTGGGACTTTGTTGAAATTGTATAAATACATGTCTCAAAATTGAAGTTGGGATCAGCAATTCTTTTTTTCATTGCTGGTCCACGTGTGTGTAATAAATCTTCTCTGGAGGAATTTTTTTTCTTTGTTTAATGAGTGATGTTTCTTTAAGAGACTAACTAACACATGATGGTGCTTGATTGACCACTGCCTAGTGACATATTTAAGTTGGGTTAAAACAAGACCAAAGTCCATCAAGTTCAGCCTTCGCTCATCACTATTTGCAATGTCTTTCCTTGCTTACAAGGGGAATATACTGACATGTATACTTGTTAAACAACATTTTAAAGGGATTACAATGCAGGATTCTGCTGGAGTAGCTCTATTAACTGATGGGTTTTGAAAAAAAATGTTTTGCTAGTATTCCTTTAAAGATGTTCCATTTTCCTTCTGTGTCTAACCCTATGAAAAGCCTTTCCCAGCTGACACATTGCATAGATGCCCTTATACTAGCATTACATTACATTACATTAACATTTATTTATAAAGCGCCAACATATCCCGCAGTGCTGTACAATAAGTGGGTTAAATACATTGGACATACAGAGTAACATATAAAGCAATCAGTTACCGATACAGGAGGGGAAGGGAGCCCTGCCCAAAAGAGCTTATAATCTACAAGAGTCTGCACGTCTAAAATCCAGCGTTTTAGTTACTCCCTTATAGAGCTGTCTCTGCAGCATTATCTCAAAGGAGACCATGTTGGGATCACTGTTCCCCAAATGCCCCCCCACACAAATGTTAGAGATAAGTTCAGTATTATTAGAAATCACCAGGTCCAAAATAGAATCATTCCTAGTGGGTTCTTGAACTGCCTGAAATAAAAAGTTGTCATTTAGCCTATTTACAAACCTACTAGCTTTTTCTGACTTAGCCCCCCCATTACTCCAGTCAGTGTCCGGATAATTAAAGTCCCCCATAATAACAACTTAACCCAGTTGTGAAGCCTCTTCCGTCTGTAATAGATCCCCCTCACTTATACAGGTGGGTTTATAGCATACACTAATGATAATTTTCCTTGTAACCTTTAGCCCTGCTGGAATTTCTACCCAAAGGGATTCCACACCCTCCCCAATGGTGCCCCTGGTAATTTTTTTAGTGTGCGGCATTAGTTGTGGCTTTACATAAAGACAAACTCCCCCCCTTTTTATCCCTATCCCTTAGCTCCCTATGGCTTTATCCCTTACCTCTTCACACCTTTACTGTTATTGGGTAATAACCCCTGTACTTAAGTTACAGTTCTAACACTATTCCCTATAGGTCTATACAGGTTGACCACTCCCCCTGCAGATTGATAAAGTGTCTGGCAGGAGGGAGTGGCTTCCTCTTTGGCTGCCTCTGCTTTCAGGCATCAGTCCACTGAGCCTGGAGCACTAAGGCCCCAGTAGCATTTCATCTGATAAGTCAGGGACAGGGCCCCATGAATAAGGAAAAGACAGCATAGCAGGTTTGTCATAGCCCCTCTAGGAGGTGTGAGATCAGTCAGACTTATTTAGTAAGGGCAGCTTTCACCCCATCCAGAATATTAGGAAAGGAGTAGTCTTCCTACTATGCCTCCATTGCCTTATAGTAGGGACACAGAAGTGCTAGGGAATTAGGTTAGCAAATATGCCTTGCCCTACCTCTTAAGGAGAAGGGACTACGCCGGTGAGCTGCCTATACCTATCCTTCTGTTGGTGCTTTACCTACCCAACCTCTTGATGAGAAGGGATCACTAGGGAAGTATCATATTCCACCTGTTGCTCATCTGTATTATCGTTTGTACTTCTGTATGCTGGTCTACCTCAACTCTGTGTATTTGCTGATCCCTGCATTGATACATCATTGTCTTGGACAATAACGCTTCATCTAGTTAATCTGCAAGAGCTCCTGGCGTCCATTTATATCCTTTGCACCACACAACCTCAGATAGTTGTAGTTCAACTACACCCTCACTCCATAGTAAATCTCCCACTTAGCGGAGGCCCACTCCTAAGTATTAAGTGTCGCATGTAACACATGCTCTACATTACGCTACTAGCCAGGATTTGCCCTATTTAAGTCAAAATAGTGTTACAAGTGTATATCCATTTAAATTCATAGCCTAGTCAAATGTTTCATCTCACCAGGTCTCAGTGATACCAATTAAATCATAATTTTCAATACATGCAATAGCCTGCAGCTCCCCTAATTTACCTGACAAGCTACGCGCATTAGCCAGCATGCAGCAGAGATTACTACTTCTCCCTCTGATGTTACATTAGCTAAGGGAGAATTAGAGCTAAGGTTACTATTAGCTACTATCTATCTCCTCTTTAGAGAAACGACAGCTTTACAAACCTCACTGTAACAATGCTTTTTTACAGTTTTTCTAAACTGTATTTACATATTTATTGTATTGTATAAACAAACAGTGAATTGCTTTTAACCCTTTAAGTGCCAGCAGAATTTGACATTTCGGTTCCCCTCAGTGCCAGACGTTTTGTAAACATTCTGTGCTCTCTCAATTTAGGGGCTTTTACTGGGGGCAGGGTTAAGTTTAGGTAGGCAAACTATATATTGTTTTTTTCAGGAGAACCTGAGCTTTCCAAATATGCCTGAATTTTTGTGTATTCACTTCTGGAACAAGATTTAGAGCTTGAAATACAAAAAAAAAAGGAAAAATGCTATTTTTCATGATATAGGGATTTATACCAGAAACATTTTATTTTATGGACAAAAATTCAACTGATTTGGAAAGCCTCATGTCTCCCGAACGTGCCAATACCTGATATGTATAGTTTTATTGAGATTTCTGACTTCTATAGATCAAAAACTCCCAGCAGTAAATTACTAAATTTTCAAAGCATTACAGCAGAATACGGCATACTTTACATTCCAAAGCCAAAAATCCTGGAACATTAGGTTTACCCCAGGAAACCATACATTTTTGAAAACTACACATTCTGACGAATCCGAAATGGGGAACTATGTCTTCCAACTCCTAAGTACCAAACAGCAATGCTTTACTGAATTTAGCATTTTCTATAAAAAATTTAGAAAATTCTAAAAAATCACCTCAAATCTTCCACTTTCAAGCACCTTATCTCCCACATAACATTAGGTACCAAAAGAACACACCCTAAATATGAAAGCCAAGGGTCCGCTGAACAGTTTGATGCCCATTGTGCATAGGATCACCAATGTATCTGGCATTTAGAGACCCCATAAGGAAGTTAGTGCATAGAAATTGCCCCAGAGGTCTTTTTAGCTACTGAAGGAGTAAAGCCACAAAAAAGCAAGCTCTCTGTTTAAGCTCAAATTAAGCAGGGAAATCCCTTTCTAAGGGAGGATTTTTTGGTTTCATTTGATGTGTGAAGGTGTTGGTCATTTGTTGGTTGAATTTTGAGAAGTTTTGAGTTGATTTACTTTATTTAAAATCGAATTTTAGTTTCACCCAGAAGGTGAGTGATTGCTAGCCCATTTCCCTTCACTTCTTTGGGCTACAAACTCACTGATAGATCCCCTACCCCTCCCCCACACCTGGGTGTCAGTTTCATTTGCATTTTGATTCTGTTTCAGCTTAAATCAAATACTTTTTTCTGAGATTGTGTGGGTATTTTATTTTCATATTGCATTTTTTAGTTTTTGAATGTGAGAAAGCTAAAGGGAGAAAGATTTTGGAAGTTAAAATCTTTTCTCAGCAGCAGTGCAACTCCCAGACACCTGCTCACATTAACTCTCTCCCTGCCAGAGCCTCTCTCCTTTATATCTACTTTTTGTTGATTAATAGGATTAAGCTTCCTTTTTTGTGGGGTATTTTGTAAATAATGGGAGGTAATAAAAACAAAAATGTTAAAAAAATGCCTCAGGGTCCTAAAGACAAAAGACCTGAAAGACCCGGCTACAGCTCTGCAGCTAAGCAGCAGTCAGAGCCTGTGTCAAAAAGCCCCAGTGCTTCTACATCTGCTGCTTCAGCCAATGTGACCCCGGCTAAAACATTTGCGCAGGCAGTAGCTGCTGGCAGCAGCCCAAGCCAAGTCACCACTGGGGCAGAGCAACTTACACGGAAACATGGGGTCCGATGTCTAATGTCAGGAGCTCATGGCATAGAGGCTTATATAAAAGCTGCAGCTGAACTAGTGGGCCCCTCTGCAATAGTGGCAGCCAGCAAAATGTATGGGAAAGCAATAATCTTTGCCCGTACACTAGCTGCAGTACACACTTTGGTGCAGAGGGGTATCACAGTGGGGGGGAGTTACGTCCCTGTAGAACCGCTAGAAGGGTTGGGCACTAGGGTAGTCTTATCCAATGTGCCCCCTTTCCTACAAGACCCCATATTGCGTCCCCACCTGCAAGCCCTTGGGGAATTAAAATCAAATATTTCTAAAATCCCCTTAGGATGCAAAGAGAGCAGACTGAAACATGTCCTCTCTTTTAAACGGCAGGTTCAACTGCTTCTTCCTAGGGGTCAAGACAGTATTGAGGGGTCTTTTGGGGTTCTGTTTGAGGGGGTGTTGTATAAAATTTTTTATAACACAGAGGAAGTGAGGTGTTTCCTTTGCAAGGAGATGGGGCACACTCGCCAGAGTTGCCCCAAAAGGCAAATTAAGACCACGGCCAATACTTGCACCCCTGGCACTGCATGTGCAACAGCTTGCCCTGCTAAGACTACCTCAGCAGGCCCTTTAAAGGGGACATCTCCTTCACTGGAGAACTCGAAGGAGGTTGTTACACAACCCACCTCCACAACTTCAAAACCTCCCCCTTCTTCACTGAAGTTATCTAAGTCTCCAGTCTGTCTTGCAACTGCAGCAAAGCAGAAGAGGGGAAATAAATTCACCACATCCCCCAGTGGCACAGCTATTCCTACCACACATCAACCTTCCCCTGTGGGTGTGGGGGCACTCAAGATTGTAACATCTGCTGGGGCAGGAGCAGTGAGTGACCCTTCCTCTTTAGGTGGCAAGGAAAAGAAGAGGAAATTTAAGTCCAACCACCTGGTACCTGAGGAATGGGCATTAGTAGTCAATGATGGAGCACCCCCATCCAAGGGCAAGAAGAGCAGTGAAACATCTGGCCCTCATGTAGTGACATTGTCTAACCCATCTTTTAGACTCAGTCAACCAGTGCCAGACCATACACTCTCAACTCCAGATTCAGTAAGAAATAATGAGGTTAATGGTCTGGAGAGCCTAGAACAGGGGAACATGGGTTTCTCCACAGAGTGCAGAAACCTGCCTCCAACACATTTAGAGGTTCTGCACATGGAGTGCAAAGGGACACCCAATGAAACACCTGCAGGGTGGGTAGTGAATGTCCCTGAGGTGCTAAGTTTTGGGGACTGCAAACATACTCAGTTTTCAGTGCCTCAGGATATTCCACTCCTAGAGGGGGAAAATATTGGGATAACCCCCATACTGGAATCTGCAGATAAGACTGTATGGGGGGATGATGGGGCTGGGGTGGTGGACATGAAGGAGGATAGCATGGCAAACTCAGAAAAAAACAACCCTATGAACACTGCTGTCCATGTGGAGGTCTCTCCTCCCTTACCGTCCACTGACCCCAATGTTATTGCCATCCGGAGTGATCAGGAGGCAGTAGAAAGGGCAGAGGCTGACTATCGAGCTTCTAAAGCTCCCCCTGTTGTGGAGGAGCTGATTCCATCTGCTGCCCCAGACAGCTCTGAAGGTGTTGCAGGAGAAATCGAACCATTGCAGGTTCTCCAAATGATGGGTGCTTCTGATCCCATTCCTGCAACATCACGTGCAGATATCCTCAAAGCTCAAGTGGAGGAGAGACATTATCAATCCCTCAGCCAGGAAGAGCCAAGGGATGAGGATAATATTGTAGAAGAGGGTGAAACAGGTGTGGCAAATCCTTCTGCCCCTCTCATCCCTGCTGAGGAACTCAAAAGGTTTCTTGAGAGCAACCTTGGTGTAAAATTGGATAATAAACTGCGTATGGCCCTGGAGAATTGGCATGATTTGCCTTTAATAATACGTTCTGTGAGACATTATATTGGGGTCATAAGAGAGGCCAAGAACTATGGCACAGCAGAATATCTCCGTATCATTAAGTTTCACAAAAAGTGTTTGTCTCACCAGGCCTCTGTGAGAGCTAAAGCACTTCCTAATACACAATAATGGCCTTGAGTATAAGCACACTAAATACAAATGGCTGTCGAGAGCCTTTCCGCATGTTTCAGGTGCTTTCCTTTCTTAACCAAGGAAGATACTCTGTAAGTTTTCTCCAAGAGACCCATACCACTCCGGAGCTTGAAGCAACCTGGCATCTGGAGTGGAAGGGTAGGGTCTTTTTTAACCACCTCACATGGACTTCATGTGGGGTGGTGACCCTATTCTCTGAATCATTCCAGCCTCAGGTGCTAAGTGCTAAATCTGTCATCCCAGGCCGTGTGTTACATCTCCGGGTCCAGGACTCGAATAGCACATACAACCTTATAAACATATATGCCCCAACTACTGGACCAGAGAGAACACGGTTCTTTGAAAGTTTGTCAACATACGTGGAGACAATTGACTCAGATGAAGCTTTGATTATGGGGGGTGATTTCAATTACACCCTGGATGCTCAAGACCGCAATGTGCCCCAGAAAAGAGACTCATCGGAGTCGGCACTGCGGGAACTCATTGCCCGCTTCTCCTTGGTTGACATCTGGAGAGAGCAGCACCCAGACACAAATACCTTCACCTATGTCAGGGTGAGAAATGGTCATGTCTCTCAGTCCCGGATCGATAGGATATATATATCGGGCCATCTCATGTCACGAGCCAGGTGCAGTACCATTAGGTTGGCTCCATTTACAGACCACAACTGTGCCTCTGCGATAGTGGCAGATGCACCATCACTGGCCAAAGCTGCTTATTGGCACTTTAATAACAGTTTATTGGAGGATGAGGGGTTTGCAAAGTCGGTCCGAGAAATGTGGATGGACTGGAGGGGTTTTCAGGATGAATTTGCCACTTTGAGTCAGTGGTGGGATGTAGGCAAGGTTCACCTAAAACTCTTGTGTCAAGAGTATACCAGGAGTGTGAGCAGGCAGCGCAATGCAGAGATTGAGGCATTGAATGAGGAGGTGCTTGAGCTTGAGCAAAAGCTGTTGGGATGTGATGACCAAAACCTACAGCGGGAATACCTAGAAAAGAAGGAGACTCTGCGTAACATAGAACAGCGTCAGGCTCGTGGTGCCTATGTACGAAGCCGCATGCAGTTACTCTGTGACTTAGATCGTGGCTCGCGCTTCTTCTATGCTCTGGAGAAGAACAAGGGGAACCGAAAACAAATCACATGCCTCCTTGATGAAGATGGCACCCCCCTTGAGGACCCAGAGGCTATCCGGGACAGAGCTCGGTCCTTCTATCAAAACCTTTTTTCTCCGGATCCTATCTCTCCAGATGCCTGCAAGGAACTATGGGAAGGGCTTCCAGTAGTCAGCGAGAGGAGAAGAGAGAGATTGGAGAAACCTATCACTCTAGATGAGCTCTCTCAAGCACTCAGTTTAATGCCCCACAATAAATCTCCGGGGCTAGATGGACTAACCGTAGAATTCTTTCAGTTTTTCTGGGATACTCTGGGACCTGATTTCCACAGGGTCCTAACTGAAGCCCTTGAGACAGGTGAGATGCCCCTTTCATGCTGTCGGGCAGTGTTGTCACTGCTACCTAAGAAGGGGGATCTCCGTTTTATTAAGAACTGGCGTCCAGTCTCCTTGCTCAGCACAGACTATAAGATTGTAGCCAAAGCGATCTCACTCAGACTCAAGTCTGTTCTGGCAGAGGTGATTCATCCAGACCAGTCCTACACAGTCCCCGGCCGGACAATTTTTGATAATGTTTTTCTGGTCCGAGATTTGCTGCATTTTGCTCGGAGGGCTGGTCTATCCCTTGCCTTTCTCTCCCTAGATCAAGAGAAGGCATTTGACAGGGTGGATCATCAATACCTCTTAGGTACTCTGCAAACCTATGGCTTTGGTCCACATTTTGTAGGCTACCTGAAAACGCTGTACACCTCTGCAGAGTGTCTGATAAAAATCAATTGGTCTCTAACTGCACCTCTGACCTTTGGGCGAGGAGTTCGGCAAGGATGCCCCTTGTCAGGACAACTGTATGCACTGGCCATTGAACCCTTCCTGTGTCTCCTAAGGAAAAGACTAACGGGGTTGGTGCTCAAAGAACCAGATATGAAAGTGGTTCTCTCAGCCTATGCAGATGATGTAATCCTTGTGGCCCAAGACCTATCTGATCTTAAGCGGGCACAAGAGTGCCAAGAGATCTACGCTGCTGCCTCATCTGCTCGGATCAACTGGTCCAAAAGTTCAGGCCTTCTGGAAGGTCCTTTAGAAGTAGACAATCTGCCTCCTATTTTTCAAGACATCCCATGGGAGACCAAGGTCATCAAATATCTAGGAGTCTACCTGTCAGCTGAGGAGTGCCCTGTCTCACTGAATTTCAGTGAACTAGAGGAGCGTGTTATCATCCGTCTTGGAAAGTGGAAGGGTCTTGCTAAAGTGCTTTCTTTGAGGGGGAGGGCATTGGTGATCAACCAGCTTGTGGCCTCTCAACTCTGGTACCGGCTGGTGTGCCTTAGCCCACCTCAAGAATTCATTGCTAAGATCCAGAGAAGGTTACTGGACTTTCTCTGGTTGGGAAAGCACTGGGTATCTGCAGGTGTTTCCAGCCTTCCCTTGAGAGAGGGTGGGCAGGGAGTTGTGTGCATACGCTCCCAAGTGCACACTTTCCGTCTCCAACAGATACAGAGATACCTTTATGCAGACCCTGCTCCACAGTGGTGTACTCTGGCATCCAGCTTTTACCACAAGGTACGCAACATGGGGTATGACCGAAAATTATTTGTCATCGAACCTGAGGGGTTCTTAAAAAACCTCTCACCATTACCGGCATACTACCAAGAGACTCTTAAAACCTGGAGCATGGTCTCCGTGTTAAGGGAAGGAGTTATTCAAGGGGAGGACATTCTAACTGAGCCCTTACTTTACAATCCGTCTTTAAAGACTAGGATGTTAGAATCCACCAGCATCCGCCGCCGCCTTTGCCGGGCTCAGTTAACTAGAGTTGGGGATCTCCTGGATTTTGAGAGAATAGATTGGGTGCAAACTCAGGAAGTTATGCAGCGCATGGAATTGCGCACCACCAGAGTTCCAAACCGTTTAATCAAGGAGATCAAGGACACCATCTCCTCTGGCTCTCACACCTTTATTAATGAGGTTTTACATGCTGGAGAGCCAGATTCCCCTTGGAATGCCCCACCTCCAGCCATAAAAATAGCACCTAAGATCCGTCAATCCCCTCAGGCTGCTCCTTCTCCCAACCTGAGCCAGTTGGAGAATTTTACCTTGACACGCTTTTGTGACATGCCAAGAAAACTACTGTACTCTCTCATGCTTCACACTGTACACTTCCTTGCCCTCGTCTCCCGCTATGATACCATCTGGAGGCGGGTGCTCAAAGAGGGTGAGAGACCCCAGTGGCGAGCCCTTTATTCCAGCTTGGTGCCAAGACCCACTGGAGACCTGAGTTGGAGAGTGCTCCATGGTGCACTGAGCACAGGAGAGTACTTGGCTCATTTTACAGACTCCCCGGCTGCTTGTACATTCTGTGGCAAAGGGGAGTCCCTGTTTCATATTTACTTTTCATGTGCCAGACTGCAACCTCTTTTAGCTCTTTTGAGGAAACTTCACCTGCAGTTCTGGTTACACTTTTCCCCTCATGTTTTTATTTTTGGACACCCAGTGTCCCGGGACAATCGAGGAAAAGACCTTCTCTCCAATTTGCTCCTGGCTTTGGCCAAACTAGCCATCTATAAATCCAGGAAGCAGCATTTGGAAGGTGGCAACCCTCTGTCAGCAGAGGTAATGTTTCGGGTGCTGGTGCGTTCCCGCATCAGAGTGGAGTACACCCAGGCGGTGTCTGCTGGTCGGCTAACCGAGTTTGTCGACCAGTGGGCAATAAATGAAGTACTCTGCTCGGTATCCCCAGACTTGGTTTCTGTTCCCACAACCCTCACACTCCATATTTAAGTGCACTTTAATTTGAGTGACAGTTTTAATACATTCAATGAATCATCTCCTTTTTAAAGGATGTGTGATTGACTTTGGCGAGTAACTACCCGCCTGCAATTTGAATAATATATTAGCTACTGAAAATTCAACACATTTCCTGCATTTTCTGTGGGATAAAAACACAAAAAATACATTGACCCCCCCCAAAACCATATATTTTTGGAAAGTACACATTCAGAGGAATTCAAAATTGGTACCCATGTCTTTCTACTCCAAACTACAGAGTCGCAGTGCTTTCCCAAAATTGCCAGTTTTGGTGAAATACCTGAAAATCACATCAAATCTTCCACTTTCAAGCACCTTATCTCCCACATAACATTAGGTACCAAAAGAACACACCCTAAATATGAAAGCCAAGGGACCGCTGAACAGTTTGATGCCCATTGTGCATAGGATCACCAATGTATCTGGCATTTAGAGACCCCATAAGGAAGTTAGTGCATAGAAATTGCCCCAGAGGTCTCTTTAGCTACTGAAAATTCAACACGTTTACTGCATTTTCTGTGGGATAAAAACACAAAAAAATACATTGACCCCCCCCTAAACCATATATTTTTGGAAATTACACATTCGGACAAATTCAAAATTGGTACCCATGTCTTTCTACTCCAAACTACAGAGTCGCAGTGCTTTCCCAAAATTGCCATTTTTGGTGAAATACCTGAAAATCACATCAAACTGAACAGTTTGATGCCCTATATGCATATATTGGCCAAACTGCGTGCCATACAGGGGCACCCAAATAAAAAGATTGCATATGAATTTTCACATAAGACACTCCGGCTCATGCAATTTTTGCACTCGGTATGTGTATTATGTGGCATAAGACCCCCTAACAGTACCGAGACCCTAGAAAACCATACATTTTCCGAAGGTACACATTCTGACAAAACAAAAATGGGTAAATAAAACTTTCTACTGCAAACTACTAAACTACAAAGCTATGCTAAACAGAACGGTTTTTATGACATTTCTGAAAATCGTCACAAAGCTTGCATTTTACCTCATTATGTACCCCCACATTTTTTAATGTATCAACATAAAACTTTCTAAATATGAACGCCAGGGAAATGCCTTTATTATTACTATATTGTATAAAGGAAAACCAATAACACATCATGGCTGTAACTTGTTTAATGTGCAATCCCTAGGTAATTATCTACAATATATACTCTGTATAGATATCCGCTGTATACTGACGATTCAATACGCTGAACAAGAAACGTTTGTTAGTAATGTTATATGTCTTGTCTGTTTTGAAATAAAATAAATAAATACTTTAAAAAAAAAAAAAATATGAACGCCAGGGGTCTACTGAACAGTTTGATGCCCTATATACATATATTGGCCAAACTGCGTGCCATACAGGGGCACCCAAATAAAAATAGTGCATATGAATTTTCACATAAGACACTTCGGCTCATGCAATTTTTGCACCCGGTATGTGTATTATGTGGCATAAGACCCCCTAACAGTACCGAGACCCTAGAAAACCATACATTTTCCGAAGGTACACATTCTGACAAAACAAAAATGGGTAAATAAAACTTTCTACTGCAAACTACTAAACTACAAAGCTATGCTAAACAGAACGGTTTTTATGACATTTCTGAAAATCGTCACAAAGCTTGCATTTTACCTCATTATGTACCCCCACATTTTGTAACGTATCAACATAAAACTTTCTAAATATGAACGCCAGTGGCCTACTGAACAGTTTGATGCCCTATATGCATATTTGGTCAAACTGCATGCCATACAGGGGCACCCAAATAAAAATAGTGCATATGAATTTTCACATAAGACACTCCGGCTCATGCAATTTTTGCACCCGGTATGTGTATTATGTGGCATAAGACCCCCTAACAGTATGAAGACCCTAGAAAACCATATATTTTCCAAAAGTACACATTCTGACAAAACAAAAGTAAGTAAATACAATGTTCTACTGCAAACTTCCAAAGTACAAAGCTATGCTAAACAGAACGGTTTATGTGATATTTCTGAAAATCATCACAAAGCTTGCATGTTGCCCCATTATGTACCCCACATTTAGTAACGTACCAAGATAAAACACTCTAAGTATTAATGCCAGGGGCCTACAGAACAGTTTGATGCCCAATATACATAGATTTACCAAACTATGTGGGGTACACAGGATGCCAAATTGAAATACAGCAGACAAAATATCCATGTGCAAGGACAAGTAATAAAGAACAATGTGAAATGCAATAAAATTGATAAATACAATGTGGGGGTACATAATGGGGCAACATGCAAGCTTTGTGACAATTTTCAGAAATGTCACATAAACCGTTCTGTTTAGCATAGCTTTGTAGTTGGGTAGTTTGCAGTAGAAAGTTGTGTTTTCCCATTTTTGTTTTGTCAGAATGTGTACTTTCGGAAAATATATGGTTTTCTAGGGTCTTCGTACTGTTAGGGGTTCTTGTGCCACATAATACACATACCGGGTGCAAAAATTGCATGAGCCGGAGCATCTTATGTGAAAATTCATATGCACTATTTTTATTTGGGTGCCCCTGTAGTTTGGTAAATCTATGCATATAGGGCATCAAACTATTCAATAAACCCCTGGTGTTCACATTTAGAATGTTTTTTGTTGATACGTTACAAAATGTGGGGGTACATAATGTGGTAAAATGCAAGCTTTGTGACGATTTTCAGAAATGTCAAAAAAACCGTTCTGTTTAGCATAGCTTTGTAGTTTGGTAGTTTGCTGTAGAAAGATGTATTTACCCATTTTTGTTTTGTCAGAATGTGTACTTTCGGAAAATGTATAGATTTCTAGGGTCTCCTTAATGTTAGGGGGTCTTATGGCACATAATGTACATGCCGGTAGCTTATATTGCAGCGTATACACTTTGTATGCACTAACTTATTTTTGGGGTCTCTAAATGCCTGATACATCGGTGATCCTATGCACAATGGGTATCAAACTGTTCAGCAGACCATTGGCTTTCATATTTAGGGGGTGTTTTCTTGGTACCTAATGTTATATGGGAGATAAGGTGCTTGAAAGTAGAAGATTTGATGTGATTTTCAGGTATTTTACCAAAACTGGCAATTTTGGGAAAGCATTGCGTCTCTGTAGTTTGGAGTAGAAAGACATGGGTACCAATTTTGAATTTGCCCGAATGTGTTCTTTCCAAAAATATATGGTTTTGGGGGCCAATGTATTTTTTTGTGTTTTTACCCCACTGAAAATGCAGTAAATGTGATGAATTTTCAGTAGCTAATATATTATTCAAATTGCAGGCTCAGTTAGAATGTCCTCCCCTTGAATAACTCCTTCCCTTAACACGGAGACCATGCTCCAGGTTTTAAGAGTCTCTTGGTAGTATGCCGGTAATGGTGAGAGGTTTTTTAAGAACTCTTCAGGTTCGATGACAAATAATTTTCGGTCATACCCCATGTTGCGTACCTTGTGATAAAAGCTGGATGCCAGAGTACACCACTGTGGAGCAGGGTCTGCATAAAGGTATCTCTGTATCTGTTGGAGACGGAAAGTGTGCACTTGGGAGCGTATGCACACAACTCCCTGCCCACCCTCTCTCAAGGGAAGGCTGGAAACACCTGCAGATACCCAGTGCTTTCCCAACCAGAGAAAGTCTAGTAACCTTCTCTGGATCTTAGCAATGAATTCTTGAGGTGGGCTAAGGCACACCAGCCAGTACCAGAGTTTAGAGGCCACAAGCTGGTTGATCACCAATGCCCTCCCCCTCAAAGAAAGCACTTTAGCAAGACCCTTCCACTTTCCAAGACGGATGATGACACGCTCCTCTAGTTCACTGAAATTCAGTGAGACAGGGCACTCCTCAGCTGACAGGTAGACTCCTAAATATTTGATGACCTTGGTCTCCCATGGGATGTCTTGAAAAATCGCAGGCAGATTGTCTACTTCTAAAGGACCTTCCAGAAGGCCTGAACTTTTGGACCAGTTGATCCGAGCAGATGAGGCAGCAGCGTAGATCTCTTAGCACTCTTGTGCCTGCTTAAGATCAGATAGGTCTTGGGCCACAAGGTGTCAGGAACTGCAGGGAATCGAACCCTGGACTTGGTGCTAGACTGCAAGTGCACTTGCTTAGTGAGCCACAGGAGGCTCCATGAGCTCCTTGGGATCAGTCGCCCTTATGTGCCTTATGCATTTCTACCAGTTTTGCTTATGTCGCAACATATATTGTTTATCACATGTGTGGCTGCTTTTCTAATTACCCACCTATATAAACCCTCTTCGGGCAACACCCAGTGGCTCGATCATCGTTCCTGCTGAGCTTTGTCTTGCCACTTCTGATTCCTGTTCCCTGCCTTTGCCCTGCCTGATCTCTGTTTGGTTCCCCGATTTGACCTCTGCCTGATTATTGGATTTGCTTGAACTCTGCCTGGACTGACCTCTGCCTGATTATTGGATTTGCTTGAACTCTGCCTGGACTGACCTCTGCCTGCTCACGGATTTGCCTATTGCCGGACTCTGCACCTTACCTTACCACAGGCTTGTACTTTACTTTTATTTTTGTGTTCATTAAACTACCTATTTTCATCTCACTTGGCTGTCTGGCCCTTTTAGGGAGTTCTGGGGGTTATCTATACAAAGGCTCCTACCTGCTGGTCTCTCGCCAGAGGCCAGGCCTGACACAAGGATTACATCATCTGCATAGGCTGAGAGAACCACTTTTATATCTGGTTCTTTGAGCACCAACCCCATTAGTCTTTTCCTTAGGAGACACAGGAAGGGTTCAATGGCCAGTGCATACAGTTGTCCTGACAAGGGGCATCCTTGCCGAACTTCTCCCACAAAGGTCAGAGGTGCAGTTAGAGACCAATTGATATTTACCAGACACTCTGCAGAGGTGTACAGCATTTTCAGGTAGCTGGATAGACCAGCCCTCCGAGCAAAATGCAGCAAATCTCGGACCAGAAAAACATTATCAAAAATTGTCCGGCCAGGGACTGTGTAGGACTGGTCTGGATGAATCACCTCTGCCAGAACAGACTTGAGTCTGAGTGAGATCGCTTCGGCTACAATCTTATAGTCTGTGCTGAGCAAGAAGACTGGACGCCAGTTCTTAATAAAACGGAGATCCTTCTTCTTAGGTAGCAGTGACAACACTGCCCGACAGCATGAAAGGGGCATCTCACCTGTCTCAAGGGCTTCAGTTAGGACCCTTTGGAAATCAGGTCCCAGAGTATCCCAGAAAAACTGAAAGAACTCTACGGTTAGTCCATCTAGCCCCGGAGATTTATTGTGGGGCATTAAACTGAGTGCTTGAGAGAGCTCATCTAGAGTGATAGGTTTCTCCAATCTCTCTCTTCTCCTCTCGCTGACTACTGGAAGCCCTTCCCATAGTTCCTTGCAGGCATCCAGAGAGATAGGATCCGGAGAAAAAAGGTTTTGATAGAAGGACCGAGCTCTGTCCCGGATAGCCTCTGGGTCCTCAAGGGGGACCCCATCTTCATCAAGGAGGCATGTGATTTGTTTTCGGTTCCCCTTCTTCTTCTCCAGAGCATAGAAGAAGTGCAAGCCACAATCTAAGTAACAGAGTAACTGCATGTGGCTTCGTACATAGGCACCACGAGCCTGACGCTGTTCTATGTTATGCAGAGTCTCCTTCTTTTCTAGGTATTCCCACTGCAGGTTTTGGTCTTCACATCCCAACAGCTTTTGCTCAAGATCAAGCACCTCCTTGGTATACTCTTGACACAAGAGTTTTAGGTGAACCTTGCCTACATCCAACCACTGACTCAAAGTGGCAAATTCATCCTGAAAACCCCTCCAGTCCATCCATATTTCTCGGACCGACTTTGCAAACCCCTCATCCTCCAATAAACTGTTATTAAAGTGCCAATAAGCAGCTTTGGCCAGTGATGGTGCATCTGCAACTATCACAGAGGCACAGTTGTGGTCTGTAAATGGAGCCAACCTAATGGTACTGCACCTGGCTTGTGACATGAGATGGCCCGATATATATATCCTATCAATCCGGGACTGAGACACATGACCATTTCTCACCCTGACATAGGTGAAGGTATTTGTGTCTGGGTGCTGCTCTCTCCAGATGTCAACCAAGGAGAAGCGGGCAATGAGTTCCCGCAGTGCTGACTCAGATGAGTCCCTTTTCTGGGGCACACTGCAGTCTTGAGCATCCAGGGTTAAATTGAAATCACCCCCCATAATCAAAGCTTCATCTGAGTCAATTGTCTCCACGTATGTTGACAAACTTTCAAAGAACCGTGTTCTCTCTGGTCCGGTAGTTGGGGCATATATGTTTATAAGGTTGTATGTAGTATTCGAGTCCTGGACCCGGAGATGTAACACACGGCCTGGGATGACAGATTTAGCACTCAGCACCTGAGGCTGGAATGATTCAGAGAATAGGGTCACCACCCCACATGAAGTCCATGTGAGGTGGTTAAAAAAGACCCTACCCTTCCACTCTAGATGCCAGGTTGCTTCAAGCTCTGGAGTGGTATGGGTCTCTTGAAGAAAACTTACAGAGTATCTTCCTTGGTTAAGAAAGGAAAGTACCTGAAACATGCGGAAAGGCTCTCGACAGCCATTTGTATTTAGTGTGCTTAATTTTACACCACGGTTGCTAAAAGATGGGTTAGACAATGTCATTACATGAGGGCCAGATGTTTGCCCTTAGATGGGGGTGCTCCATCATTGACTACTAATGCCCATTCCTCAGGTACCAGGTGGTTGGACTTAAATTTCCTCTTCTTTTCCTTGCCACCTAAAGAGGAAGGGTCACTCACTGCTCCTACCCCAGCAGATGTTACAATCTTGTGTGCCCCCACACCCACAGGGGAAGGTTGATGTGTGATAGGAATAGCTGTGCCACTGGGGGATGTGGTGAAATTATTTCCCCTCTTCTCCTTTGCTGCAGTTGCAAGACAGGCTGGAGACTTAGATAACTTCAGTGAAGAAGGAGGAGGTTTTGAAATTGTGGAGGTGGATTGTGTAACAACCTCCTTCGAGTTCTCCAGTGAAGGGGATGTCCCCTTTAAAGGGCCTGCTGAGATAGTCCTAGCAGGGCAAGCTGTTACACATGAAGTGCCAGGGGTGCAAGTATTGGCTGTGGTCTTAATGTGCCTTTTGGGGCAACTCTGGCGAGTGTGCCAGAAATGAAAACAAAAAATCTTCCCTTAGACAGGGATTTCTCTGCTTAATTTCAGCTTAAACAGAGAGCTTGCTTTTTTGTGGCTTTACTCCTTCAGTAGCTAAAGAGACCTCTGGGGCAATCTCTATGCACTAACTTCCTTATGGGGTTTCTAAATTCCAGATACATTAGTGTTCCTATGCACAATGGGCATCAAACTGTTCAGTGGACCCTTGGCTTTCATATTTAGGATGTATTTTCTTGGTACCTAATGTTATGTGGGAGATATGATGCTTGAAAGTGGAAGATTTGAGGCGATTTTTTAGAATTTTCATAATTTTTTATAGAAAATGCTAAATTCAGCATTGCCGTTTGGTACTTAGGAGTTACATAGTTACATAGTTACATAGTTACATAGGGTTGAAAAAAGACCATTGTCCATCAAGTTCAACCCATCCGAGTAAACCCAGCACACAACCTATACTAACCAATCTATACACTCACATACACAAACTATATATATATACAACCAGTAATACTAACTGTAGATATTAGTATCACAATAGCCTTGGATATTCTGCTTGTTCAAAAACTCATCCAGGCCCCTCTTAAAGGCATTAACAGAGTCTGCCATTACCACATCACTAGGAAGGGCATTCCACAGCCTCACTGCCCTCACCGTGAAAAACCACCTACGCTGCTTCAAATGGAAGCTCTGTTCCTCTAATCTATAGGGGTGACCTCTGGTGCGCTGATTGTTTTTATGGGAAAAAAGAACATCCCCCAACTGCCTATAATCCCCTCTAATGTACTTGTACAGAGTAATCATGTCCCCTCGCAAGCGCCTCTTTTCCAGAGAAAACAACCCCAACCTCGACAGTCTAACCTCATAGCTTAAATCTTCCATCCCCTTTACCAGTTTAGTTGCACGTCTCTGCACTCTCTCCAGCTCATTAATATCCTTCTTAAGGACTGGAGCCCAAAACTGCCCCCATACTCAAGGTGAGGCCTTACCAGGGACCTATAAAGCGGCAAAAATATGTCCTCATCCCTTGAGTCAATGCCCTTTTTTATACAAGACAGCACTTTATTTGCTGTAGTAGCCACAGAATGACACTGCCTGGAATTAGACAACTTGTGATCTACAAAAACCCCTAGATCCTTCTCCATTAAGGAAACCCCCAACACACTACCATTCAGTAGATAGTTACCCATTTCGGATTCATCAGAATGTGTACTTTTCAAAAATGTATGGTTTCCTGGGGTAAACCTAATGTTTCAGGATTTTTGGCTTTGGAATATAAAGTATGCTGTATTCTGCTGTAATGCTTTGAAAATTTAGTGTAGCCCACTTTATGATTAGAGGTGGCACTACCTGCTGATATGTCACTATACTTGGCGCTTTCAGGAGTCCTGAGCCCCGCTTACTTTGGGGAACAGCTATTTCTTTATACTTTGGCGTGCCTCCACCCAGGATAGGGATAGAATGAACTATAACTCCCCTCCTGAGACCTTGATACTGTACTGCTGTGTGGGGACTCCCAACACTCCTGGCACCTTGCCCCCTCCCTGGGGTAGTTGCTTACCAGGCAGGTGGATCTTCCAGATATGCAGAGACAAGACACTGGATGAATGCTTAACCAGTGGAACTTATTTATTAGCACAGATGTATCAGACAGGCAGATCACACACAGGAGCAATGTTACAGTCAGGGTACACTCCCTCTTCCTTAAGAGACCCTCTCTCCACGACATATTAGCAGTACTACACGCCAGATGATTCCCTTTAGGGGTTCCCTCCGGTACTTCTCGCCAGAAGCCCCTCTCTAGGGCACTTCCCGGTACTTCTCGCCAAGCGGACACCCCCTCAGCAGACCTCACCCTGGTACTTCCACTTAGATACCCCTGGATTAGGCAAATCTCCTACACTTAGCACTTTATACCCTGACTCCAGCTATGAGTGCTGGTGGATCTTAATCCAGTAAATCCTCCTGTAGGGGCCACGCTGCCCAACTAGATAACCTGCCTACCACTCCTAGAGCGGTCTATAACAATCACTCACTGTCTAACTCTGACCTGTTGTTAACCTCTTCTCCAAGAGGGGTCCCAGGCTGACAGACCTGCAGGCACATGGCTGCACAGCCTTATATACTGTGTGCACCCTGTGGCCTAACTATTGAACTGCAGGGAAGCTAACTCCCTGTTAACCCTTATAGTGCCAACCACCCAAGGTGTCCCACTACTAAAGTACTACCCTCCCTTGGGGTCTATCCTGGGGCAACCATCCTAGGGGACCCAAATTTTGGGGAACCCTACATTCTTCCCCCACAAGAAAAATGTCACCTCCTGGCTGACATACCTTTTACCAAACCATATACATTTTACCCACACATTACTTATACCAAAATCACTTCTTCACAGTTCCTCGCGGTGTCTGCGCAGAAACCTGTATTACCTGGGAAGGAAACAGTAAACACAATTTTACCTTTCCCACCACCCCCAAAGTCTTGGTATAAGTCCCAGAGAGTCTTTTCCCTGTAAGAAATTGCACACATATACTCAGAAAGGCACAGGACAATTATCTCTCAAAACAAAAAGAAATTTTTATTAAACTGCTTCTCCTTTGCTCCTTGAGGGAGTCCATACCCCCAGGGGATCAGCACCTCCAGGGGTCCTCAACCAACGGGTGGGCACACTGTAACTTGGGCAGCTCCAGCCGGCAGCTGCAACACCCTCCATGGGTCAGAACTCTGTGGGGGCAAACCCCTCCAACTAAATAGCAGCTCCCCTTGTTGGGAGAAGTGGCAGGCAGTCCAGGCCTCCACTTAACAGAAACTTAAACACAGTTCACCTTGGGAGAGTCCTCCTCACACCATGTAAGTGAACCTACTCTTTACGTCATCATAGGAGGTGTAGTAACGCGGGTGAGGCTTTTCTACCTTCCCACCATCTGGCAATGTGTGCTCAATGCTGAAATACCTCGGTTTGGGGTTGTGCTTCCCACAACTTTGGACGGCATGTTTGAGCACCGTGCGGCCCCACCACCATTCTTTTTCCCGGGCACGCACATGTTTCCAGGCCTGTTGCCGTTTGGCCCTATCAGCAGAATTTAGGATGTTGAGGGGCATCTTTTCCTTACTTTGAATATCTTCTATTACCCACTCCTCCATCATGTGCTCAAGTTTGTCATAGACCCATACCGGTGCATATGGGAGAAAGTAGCCCCACAGCATGTGAACCCGGAAATTTAACACTCTTTGTATCCGGGACACTGAGCGAAAAACCGCAGGGTCTGCCTGGCCAGGTAAAACCCAAAAGTACTTCTCCTCCTCAGCACTAACTCGGGGAGGGGGCACAAAACTGCGTGGAGAGCCTGCCATAGCCCTTACGCTCTCCCCAGCCTCATCAGCAGATTCCTCTGCCCCAGTTGTATATTCACTGTGGGAGCAGACCCCCCTCTGACTATAAGGTGGCGGTGCCCTGCTGGCCGGTTTATCTCTAAGGCTCTGCAGGTAAGATGGTGGTGCCAAAACCTCATCAAGTCCCGACTCTGATGGTACAGGGGATGGGGGCCCCATTGCCTCAGCCCACGCCTGGTCCCGCTCTCCCTGATATTTACTCTTCTTAGGTCTCCCCCGGTGTCTCCGGGCCCTGGGTAAGGTGGATCTACGTACCTCCCCCTCAGCAGGTGGTTCCGGGGCTACCCACACATCGCTCTGGGCTCCCCGTTCACTCACCTCTTCGGCCGCCGCTTCCACCGCCTGTGTAGTACCTTGCACAGTGGGGGCGGGAGCGCAGGCCTCATCCCGGTCGACCTCACGCTCTGCCGGATCCCCCTCCAGATTGGGGTCCGCGGTTGCGGTATACGGTTCCAGGGGCCCCTCTTCCTCCTCACTGAGGGAAAGTTCCTCACATGCGTCGGCGAGGGCCTCCACCTCGATTACTTGGGCTCCTCTGGGCCCGGCCCCAAACGGCCCACTCCAAAAAGGTCGGTCGCAAGTAGAGCAGATTGCCTCCGGATGTTTCATGGAGCCAAATGACTCCACCTCGCAGCCCCCGCACAGGGGTACCATCCAGCGTAGGGTGTCATCCACTTCCATTTCAGCAAAACAGCCGGACCACATAAATCTTCGACCAGTGTCGCGTAGCCTCACTGCCATTCGCCTCCGTGCTCCAGCAGTGGTCAGTAATTCCTGCCCAGGGGGCAGCGGTTTACTCAGGTTGGGCATGTTTCAATGGGTACACCAGCAGCTCCTCTCCCTAGCTTGGTCAGACACACTCTGGCAAAGTTCCAAAATGGCCGCGGTGACGTCACCGGCCAAGTCGCGCCCACTCACTTTGGCGCACTTTTTCAGCCACACGGTTGGCTAAGCGCTCTAAGGGGCGGGCCCCCACAATTAGGATGGTTCTGCCTCCTCCCCCTCACGGGGCCTTCCACGGAATTCCCCGGGTCTGTTTTGCGCCACAGGCCTGCGATCTGATTGGCTGAGAGCCACTCCTCTGCTCTTTTGGCACCCAATATCCCTCACTGGATATAGATGCAGGGTGCCCAAAATTGACCCCAGACGGAGGTCAGGCTCCCAGATTCACACTGGGCCCAAATGCTGTTATGGCCCTTCTGCACTTTACTTTCTGTTCTTTTGCTGCTGTTTCGAGATCTCAGCAGTGCCTCCAAATGTAGCCCACTTTATGATTAGAGGTGGCACTACCTGCTGATATGTCACTATACTTGGCGCTTTCAGGAGTCCTGAGCCCCGCTTACTTTGGGGAACAGCTATTTCTTTATACTTTGGCGTGCCTCCACCCAGGATAGGGATAGCTTGAACTATAACTCCCCTCCTGAGACCTTGATACTGTACTGCTGTGTGGGGACTCCCAACACTCCTGGCACCTTGCCCCCTCCCTGGGGTAGTTGCTTACCAGGCAGGTGGATCCTCCAGATATGCAGAGACAAGACACTGGATGAATGCTTAACCAGTGGAACTTATTTATTAGCACAGATGTATCAGACAGGCAGATCAAACACAGGAGCAATGTTACAGTCAGGGTACACTCCCTCTTCCTTAAGAGACCCTCTCTCCACGACATATTAGCAGTACTACACGCCAGATGATTCCCTTTAGGGGTTCCCTCCGGTACTTCTCGCCAGAAGCCCCTCTCTAGGGCACTTCCCGGTACTTCTCGCCAAGCGGACACCCCCTCAGCAGACCTCACCCCGGTACTTCCACTTAGATACCCCTGGATTAGGCAAATCTCCTATACTTAGCACTTTATACCCTGACTCCAGCTATGAGTGCTGGTGGATCTTAATCCAGTAAATCCTCCTGTAGGGGCCACGCTGCCCAACTAGATAACCTGCCTACCACTCCTAGAGCGGTCTATAACAATCACTCACTGTCTAACTCTGACCTGTTGTTAACCTCTTCTCCAAGAGGGGTCCCAGGCTGAAAGACCTGCAGGCACATGGCTGCACAGCCTTATATACTGTGTGCACCCTGTGGCCTAACTATTGAACTGCAGGGAAGCTAACTCCCTGTTAACCCTTATAGTGCCAACCACCCAAGGTGTCCCACTACTAAAGTACTACCCTCCCTTGGGGTCTATCCTGGGGCAACCATCCTAGGGGACCCAAATTTTGGGGAACCCTACATTAGTAATTTACTGCTGGGAGTTTTTGAGCTATAGAAGTCAGAAATCTCAATAAAACTATACATATCAGGTATTGGCATGTTCGGGAGACATGAGGATTTTCAAATCAGTTGAATTTTTGTCCATAAAATAAAATATGTTTCTGGTAGAAATCCCTTTATCATGAAAAATAGCATTTTTCTTTTTTTTTTTGTATTTAAAGCTCTAAATCTTGTTCCAGAAGTGGAAATACACAAAAACTCAAAAGCTCAAGTTTGCCTACCTAAACTTAACCCTTCCCCCAGTAAAAGCCCCTAAATTGAGAGAGCACAGAATGTTTGGCACTGAGGGGAACCGAAATGTCAAATTCAGCTGGCACTTAAAGGGTTAAATCAGAAATAAACTTTTTAAAACAACATTTCAAACAATGAAAAGCTGTCTTTTTTTAAGTGAATACTGAAATAGCAATGGGGATTATTACATTTCCCAGCGCTGATGTTTATCGGTGCACATGACTGTGACATAAAACGAATGTTCAAGAAATTCGAAAGAATAGCTTTTCAAATCGCACATACGTTCATTACTGCAGCCGCGTAGAGTTACACTGTTTCCTACAGAAAAAAATATATAAATTACAAAACGTAATAACTTTGCAATAATGCACCAATAAAGTTATCTGAAGGGTTGCAGCTGGACAACACTAATAATAAAAAGCATTGGTATTGTGATCTATCTTGCCCTTCTATCACCCTACTATAACTTCTATTGCACCACCACAGAGCTTTCTTGGAGTCGATGATCCCCCCACTGCTACTATAGGCACCATCTCTTCCTACTATACCTGCTATCCCACAGCCCCAGTCCCTTCCCAGAGGCTATTATCCCCCCACTGCTACTATAGGCACCATCTCTCCCTACTATACCTGCTATCCCACAGCCCCAGTCCCTTCCCAGAGGCTATTATCCCCCCACTGCTACTATAGGCACCATCTCTCCCTACTATACCTGCTATCCCACAGCCCCAGTCCCTTCCCAGAGGCTATTATCCCCCCACTGATACTATAGGCACCATCTCTCCCTACTATACCTGCTATCCCACAGCCCCAGTCCCTTCCCAGAGGCTATTATCCCCCCACTGCTACTATAGGCACCATCTCTCCCTACTATACCTGCAATCCCACAGCCCCAGTCCCTTCCCAGAGGCTATTATCCCCCCACTGCTACTATAGGCACCATCTCTCCCTACTATACCTGCTATCCCACAGCCCCAGTACCTTCCCAGAGGCTATTATCCCCCCACTGCTACTATAGGCACCATCTCTCCCTACTATACCTGCTATCCCACAGCCCCAGTCCCTTCCCAGAGGCTATTATCCCCCCACTGCTACTATAGGCACCATCTCTCCCTACTATACCTGCTATCCCACAGCCCCAGTCCCTTCCCAGAGGCTATTATCCCCCCACTGCTACTATAGGCACCATCTCTCCCTACTATACCTGCTATCCCACAGCCCCAGTCCCTTCCCAGAGGCTATTATCCCCCCACTGCTACTATAGGCACCATCTCTCCCTACTATACCTGCTATCCCACAGCCCCAGTCCCTTCCCAGAGGCTATTATCCCCCCACTGCTACTATAGGCACCATCTCTCCCTACTATACCTGCTATCCCACAGCCCCAGTCCCTTCCCAGAGGCTATTATCCCCCCACTGCTACTATAGGCACCATCTCTCCCTACTATACCTGCTATCCCACAGCCCCAGTCCCTTCCCAGAGGCTATTATCCCCCCACTGCTACTATAGGCACCATCTCTCCCTACTATACCTGCTATCCCACAGCCCCAGTCCCTTCCCAGAGGCTATTATCCCCCCACTGCTACTATAGGCACCATCTCTCCCTACTATACCTGCTATCCCACAGCCCCAGTCCCTTCCCAGAGGCTATTATCCCCCACTGCTACTATAGGCACCATCTCTCCCTACTATACCTGCTATCCCACAGCCCCAGTCCCTTCCCAGAGGCTATTAGTATCTGGGAAGGGAATGTGGTTAGTATCTTTTGGCACTTGTCCAGTCAGGACCACATTGACAAGGTAAGGGCTACCCAGGTCCTTATACATTGCTGTCTTTTTACCAAACCTCCTCTGTCTGTGGAACTTTTACTGAACTGGACTATAAGGACAATGCTCCTGAGTGAAAGACAAATCTAAGCTTGGGCTGTAGGAAAGCATTGCGTACTGTGAACTGCTATCATTTTAATAATAATGATAATACTAAGGCTGTGTGAAAGAATAAAAAATGATGAAGCAATGGCTGTTAATAATATTGTATGTATACAATAGGTATACACCTAGAAAACACCTTTGCTAAAAATTAACAGAATAGTGTAGAAACTACATTCTGCCTATTGTTTTTATTAATTAATTTAATTTAATCATAAAGTTTAAAAATTGGTTTATTTTCATTGACATTAAGCCCCCTCCCTTCCCCAAGCAGCAGCCTTTGAGCCTCTCTATATCAGGATATTCACAAGGGACTGCTATTTAGTTGTATCAGTTCTGTTTGGGACACATGGGACTGTTCTGTGGGACAGGAAGTGACAGGAAGTGCTAAAGAGAAACTGGCTTCATATTCTTGTTTAATGCCAGAAATAACAGAAACAATAGATTTTGTTAATTAGAACAAGAGGCAAAAAGTATGTTCCGCACATGCCCTGTTCCCTGAGCTCATGTTAAAAAAAGGCACTGAAAAATGTTACTCTTTATTAATTTGGGTCACTAACTTACCTGACAAACTTGCAGTTAGAAAAATACACTTGTTTTCATCTCCTGAGCACTGCAAGTCATCCTCAACATTTAACTTGACTGAGTTCACAGAGATGCTGGCAGGGCAGGACAGTCCATTCAGTTGAAAGTTGTCCTCTGTCACTGTATGTGGAGAGGAGAGAAAAATAGCTCCATACATTTACTCCCTTTCATCTGTAGGAACATTACTTAGTGCAGTGCTGTCCAACTGGCGGCCTGACTGACCCCCCCCGTCTGTGTGGCCCCCCACCTGTCTGTCTGCTTTGATGGCTTACCTTTGTGTAAGATTTAAATGGTATCAGTACTGAGTTTAACTGGCCCCCTGCATGGTTCTCACCTCAGATTCAGGCTGTAATCCCCCTGTATTGTTTAAACATGTAATCCCCTGTGTTGTTCACACCTTTTAATCCCTGCATTGTTCACTCCCTGCAGTGTTCACAACTCAGGCTCAGGTTGTAATCACCCACATTGTTCACCTGCTCACACCTCAGGTACATCAGGTACCACTAGGTACTGCTTGACCTATGCTGCCTGTGTGCATGGCACACAGGGAGAATAGGGTAGGCAGATTATGACACATAGGCAGCATAGGGCAGGGAGGGTATGGCACACACAGGCAGCATAGGGCAGGCAGAGTATGGCACACACAGGCAGCATAGGGCAGGCAGAGTATGGCACACACAGGTAGCATAGGGCAGGCAGAGTATGGCACACACAGGCAGTATAGGGCAGGCATAGTATGGCACACACAAGCAGCATAGGGCAGGCACAGTATTGTACACACAGGCAGCATAGGGCAGGCAGAGTATGGCACACACAGTGAGCTGTAATACATGTTCAAACGGAAAAGTAAAATGAAAAGTACCTTTATAGGGTACATTGCTGTTACAAATAGACACTTACAGGTTGGTTGGGGAGGGATGCAGTCGTCTGTATAACAACAGGAGGTTCCCGTTTTTGTTTTCACAATATGAACATTGATACTTCCATGTCTGTCACACTGGATGCGAGGGGCACAGGAGAGAATGTATGATTCACGTACAGTCACCCCATCTGTAAGATTGTATGAACAGTATAAAGTTTGGTTGAGCAGTGCTGTGCAGCAGGGTTTACACCCCCCTTAAGAGTGCAAGAGAAGTGACCAATGAGAATGCTGATTCCCAGCACTGTGTCAGGCCCCTTGCTGGTACCTTACATATAGAGATAATGATGGCATTTTCCCGTCATTATATGGCACAGGAATCAGACATGGGGATAAAGGGACAGACTTGTTCAGTGCTGGGAAACTGTGCTTATTGCTCCCAACTCCAATTGCAGGAACAGAGAACAGGGAGCCGGATTTACTCACATCAGCTGGGATTCTCATTGGGGGATTTCTTGCATTTTAATGGGGATTTGGGGGAAAGTTTTATTGTGCAATATTGCTTTAAGAATACAGCCCTGATGTTGCTGGACTACAGCTCCCAGCATGCCTCAACCTTCATTATATGTTACATTATTCTGGGATTTGTAGTCCAGCAACAGCTGAGTAAGGTTTGGTTGAGTAGCGCTGTGCAGCAGGGTTTAGTTCCCCTTGAAGACTATGTTTAAAGGGACACTAAACCCTGCTGCACAGCGCGGCTCAACCAAACTTTACTCAGTTGTTGCTGGACTACAAATCCGAGAATAATGTAACATATAATGAAGGTACATAGATTTGTCACGGGGTGACTAAACTCCCCGTCTGTCACTGCCCTTAAAGCAATATCGCACAATAACTGCAGAAAGTGCATTCAGTGTAAAAAAGCTCTAAAAAGGGAGGCAACCTCAAATTTTTATATAGGTGCTTGCTTTATTTATATATAATTATTTTGTACCCAGTATACAAAACACAGAAAGAAATCGCCAGCACTCGGTCTAACCCACGCTGTAGCATTGACCAGCTGCTAGAAACACACTTGTGCCAGCGCTCGGTCTAACCCACAATCTGGAGTTGACCAGCTGCTAGAAACAATAAAAAGCCATTATTTATACACAAAGAGAAAGAGAAATTGCCAGCGCTTAGTTTGCCTTTAAAAAAGATTTTTACAAAAAATGAGGTGTTAGTACCAAAATATGTAAGCTCACGTGCCACGTCAAGGCCCCTCATTGTACGTGAGTCCTACACTGTCTAATGACATTGAGTCTGTGATGCAATTAAAAGTCCCCCAGCAAACAATGTGACTGAGTAGTAAGACCCTGTTGCACTTACCTTTAGCTCAAAAGGCTCTAGTGGAAACAATGAGGGGCCTTGACATGGCACGTGAGCTTACATATTACATATTTTGGCCAAAGTGTGGTACTAACACCTCATTTTTTATAAAAAAATCATTTTTAAAGGCAAACTAAGCACTTGCAATTTTTCTTTCTCTTTGTGTATTTTGTACCCAGTAACTGCATGGTGAGATTCTTGAGCAGCTAAACGACATATAAACCCCCCACACAAAAACTGAATCAGTGAGCTGCCTTTTTAAAATTTTTAAATACCTGCCACTCTGGTTATTTAAAGGTTAATAGTAAGGCTGCAGCATCCCCTTAATCCCTTAGCTTTCCGTATCCTCTCCTAACCCACCCAGCCCCCACCCTGTGGAATTCACTTTGGCTGTTGGCTCCTGGGCATGCTCAGTTCTTCTTATCTTGCAGCCAATTAAAAGATGGTATTGCTGGTTCCCATAGAAACTCTGCTGTAACTGTCTGCTCCTATTTTTTTCTTCTGACCGTCTCACCTGAGCTCAGCTTAAAGGGGACATATACCATCATTTTTCAGAGTGCATTAATGGGTGTTTTGTAATGTAAAATAGAAGGAATTGGCTTTTTTTGGCGCATTTCGAGTCAAACTTTTATGAAACTGGCCAAAACTGCTCTTGTTACGCTCCTATCCCGGACTTCCGGTTTAAGACTCTGTACAGTTTGCTAAAGAGCCGCCGGTTCTCACAGATTCATTAGCGCCAGCGGGCCCAGTTACTGAGGGCTTGGGCTGTGAGGGGAGGGAGGTGCTTCTAGTGACGCCAGTTTGGCTGTGTGCAATTAGCATGTACTTGCACATATATCCGCACTGTCACATACCTCCCAAGATTTGAAAAATGAAAAGAGGGACAAAAAGATTTGGCGCACGCAACGCAGCAAATTTGTTTGACCACGCACATTTGTGTGGCCACACCCCAATTACCACCCCCCCCCTTTTTTTTCAAAAAATACTCCTTTTGTATAGTTGAAATGGTGGGATCAGACACAAAATGTGCTATACCCTCATACTGTACTACCTAAGGAAAACAATATAACATTTATAACTATGTACCAGTTTTGCCCCCCCATACACAGTGCCCCCAATGGCCCAATAGACAGTACCCCCCATACAGAGTGCCCCCATAGACAATACCCCCCATACACAGTGTCCCCCATACACAGTGCCCCCCATACACAGTACCCCACATACACAGTATCCCACATACACAGTGCCCCCCAAAGACAGTACTCCCCATAGAAAGCACCCCCAATTGACCCCATAGACAGTAGCCCCCATAGTAAGTGCCCCCAATAGCCCCCATAGACAATGCCCCCATAGTAAGTGCCCCCAATAGCCCCCATAGACAATGCCCCCAATAGCAGCCATAGACAATGCCCCCATAGTAAGTGCCCCCAATAGCCCCCATAGTATGTGCCCCCAATAGCAAGTGCCCCCAATAGCCCCCATAGACAATGCCCCCATAGTAAGTGCCCCCAATAACAAGTGCCCCCAATAGCCCCCATAGACAATGCCCCCATAGTAAGTGCCCCCAATATCCCCCATAGTAAGTGCCCCAATAGCCCCCATAGACAATGCCCCCATAGTAAGTGCCCCCATAGACAGTTTCCCCCATACACAATGCCCCCATAGTAAGTGGCCCCAATTTCCCCATACACAGTAGCCCCCACCGCTCCCACTCTCCCACACCCAGATGCTCCGCCTTCATATGCTGCTGTGCAACTCGTGTTTTATAAGGTCGCAATGTGTATGACGTCACACGCACACAGGCGCAAGCTTATAAAAGGGCCTGTTGCCACCGCAGAAGTTACAGAGCAGTAGAAGAAGCCAGAGCATGCGGCTATAGCCAGCGCATCCCCCTGTGCTTGATAGTTAAAAAAATGTACTGCGGGACATTCATTGAACTATCCAGGACAGCGGGATGCGCTTTAAAAACCGGGACTGTCCCACAGAAAGCGGGACAGTTGGGGGGTATGCTGTCAATCAGCCACCTGCCAGCTACCTGCCCACCCACCTGCCCCTAATACAGGGGCGGGACTTTAGCTGCTTCTGCTGAGTTCTGACTGTCACTCAGAGTTATGATCACTTCCTGAGGCAGAACGAGAGGACACGCCCAGTCCTCATTTCAGCTTAGATGCAGAGGAGAAAGGATCTCTCTGCAGTTTTAGTATAATTACATTTTTAACAGGTAAAATGTTTTTAAAACCTTCTTTTATAGAAGCACTATACAGTTGTAGCCCACCTTTGAGATGTCAATGCTGCTACCTGCTGATTTCATGTTACTTGGCGCTACAGGAGTCCTGAGCCCCCGCTTACTATGGGGGTTTAACAGGGATTCCTCCCTTAGATGGCGTGCCTCCACCCAGGGATGGTGTGGGAGAACTATAACTCTCACCCTAAGACCTTATTTCAGATTAGTACCTCTGCTTGGGATCCACGCAACACCTGGCACCTTGCCCCTCCCTTGGGGTAGTTTCTTACCAGCGGGTAGGTGATCCTTGTAACAGGAATGAACTGAATACACAGGATGTGATGAATACGATGTATGGCTTCATTTGGGCAGAACCTCTCCAGGAGCAGCATACATTCACAGAAGGGCATATACTCCTTAACTTCTCATTGAGAACCTTTTCCTGTTGGGTAACCTACGGTACTCATGCCAAGTGCTCCCTTCTAGGTGATCTCCCCGGTACTCTTGCCAGGAGACCCTCTCTAGGGCTCTCCCCGGTACTCACGCTAGGTAGACCCACCACAGGGACTCACGCCTAGGCACCCTCAGATCAGGACTTCACTAGTGGTGATTTGGACTTGATCCACCTACCTAGCCACTTTGTGCCCTACTCTCCAGCAGATGTAATGCTGGGGGGTCTTAACCCCACTACCACTCCTGGAGGGGTATTATCCACCCATTCTAGCTTCCAGTACCTACATGTCACTCATGGAGTGACCTATTACCAAAACTAACTATCTAATAACTTGGCCTGTTGTCCTCCTCTAACCTAGAGGCAGTCCCAGGCTTAAGACCTACCGCACATGGCTGCATCCCTATTATATAGTGCTATGCACCACCCTGTGGCCATAACCCAAACTACAGGTTTACTCCCTGTTAACTATTTAGAACCCAATCATCCCAATGTCCCAATAACCAGCACCACCCTGTGGCCTGTCCTAGGGGTATTCACTCAAGGGGCCTAATTTTGGACATCCCTACACAGTTTAAAGCAAGGGGAATATATTACCAAAAAATGAGTATGATGCAATATGTCTCCTTTACGCATTGCAGTACATATGGAGCAACACAAAAACACATATTCACACCACAGTCCTTAGCATTACCAATCTATAAACATACATGCAGTAACTTTAACATAAAGTGCTCTACAGGCACTATCAGCTGCGCAGGGACGGCTTGGGCCTCGGCAGGGAGCGCTGCCGGGTGCAAAGCAGCTCTGACAGGAGAGGGAATAACCTAAAGAGAGAGAATGAAGACATTCAGTATGTTTAGCATTGTATACATGTTTAACATCAAAGAATTTCTATATTTAGAATCACTTTTAGTAGGTTCTTCTGCCCATAGGGTAACTTCTTTTGCATCTTCAGTCACAGGCATGTATAATAGGCAATAAACTCCCCTAACACAACTTTCTATAAAGCCTAATAAAGCAACACAATGACCTGGGCCTTTCTTATCTCTTCTATTAAATTCTTAAAGGAGAACTAAAGTCTAAAATTGAAAATCATTAGAAATGCTGTATTCTGTATACTGAACATAGATATAAACATTATGGACTTACTGCACAAGCCCAGGGATTGAGAAGCCTAATTAAAGTAATGATTTATGCTTTCACAGTTGTCCAATGGGGACTGCCATGTTGTTACTTTGTTAGACCATCTTTTATAAGATTTGGCTCCTGCACATGCTCAGTTTGCTCTGGGCTGCTGTTGGCTGCATAAATATGCAAAATAATCCTCCAATACCTGATCCCAACTAAGATATAATAGTCACACAATAAGGATCCAGCTAAAGTCTCGTCCCAAGCTCAAAGTGCCCGAGCGGGACTTCAGTTTTTTAGGGAGCAGCCAGACAGGACTGTGATTGGTTGGCCTGTATGCATGTTTAATAGTGACCAGGCAGTGACTAGAGCAAGCCGGCAGGGGAAAGAAGAATATTGTGAGTCGATCCCTAAGCTCAGGTCACTGACATCAGCCAAGAGCAGACTGAGCATGTGCAGTAGTTGGGCAAAAGATGGAGAGCTACTGTGGGCATCTTCAGGGGCATGGGGCTTTATTTCTATAGAGCTTTGGTGGCTTTGGGCTGGTACAGGGGCTCCAAACACATAGCTAAACATTTCTAGCCATATTCTTTTTTAGACTTTAGTTCTCCTTTAAAAGGGGTTATAAACCCAACTATAACGCTGTCCCACTGCGCCCCCTGGTTTTGCTATAGAAGTTGTCAAAAAACATAATTATAGATGCAAAATTCCCCACTGAGCATTCTACTGAGCAAACATCTCATTATAAGTGCAGGAGAAGTGACCAATGAGAATGCTGATTCCCAGCACTGTGTCAGGCCCCTTGCTGGTACCTTACATATAGAGATAATGATGGCATTTTTCCCGTCATTATATGGCACAGGAATCAGACATGGGGATAAAGGGACAGACTTGTTCAGGGAAACTGTGCTTATTGCTCCCAACTCCAATTGCAGGAACAGAGAACAGGGAGCCGGATTTACTCACATCAGCTGGGATTCTCATTGGGGGATTTCTTGCATTTTAATGGGGGAAAGTTTTATTGGGCAATATTGCTTTAAGAATACAACCCTGATGTTGCTGGACTACAGCTCCCAGCATGCCTCACCCTTCATTATATGTTACATTATTCTGGGATTTGTAGTCCGGCAACAGCTGAGTAACGTTTGGTTGAGCCGCGCTGTGCAGCAGGGTTTAGTTCCCCTTTGAATTTAAAATGCTGCCTTTCTCACACTATTTATGTCAGGGTTCCCTAACTTTGTACAGTCAGACAGTGGGTGACTACGTATTCAGGATTAGAAAAAGAGGTCGGAGCCACCAACAGCCAATTTCTTTAATTAATTTTAGTGAGGAAATTTAACTGCTGCCATTCTCACACATTTAATGCCAGTGTCCCCAAACTTTTCAGAGCTGGTCACTGGGGGGGGGGGGACAAAGGTTAAAGTTCAAGAAAAGTGGGTGGAGCCACCAACAGCCAATTTCCACCCATTAAATTTTATGTTTAAAATTATGTTACCACAAAATTAAATCCGCTACAGATAACATAGGTAGATTTGTACAAGTGGAAATACTTTTGAATAACCAATGTTGTTCATAGGATCTGTTCTTTTAAAGGGAAACTAAAGCCTAAGAAAAGAATATGGCTAGAAATGTTTAGCTATGTGTTTCTTGTACCAGCCCAATGTCACCAAAGCTCTATAGAAATAAAGCCCCATGCCCCTGAAGATGCCCACAGTAGCTCACAGAAATTCTTTGGCGAAATCCTTATTGTGTGACTTTTCTTTCCACCTTGTAATGATTCCAAATACTGAGCTGTGTAACAAATACAAGTTACAAAGGTTGGAAACATAGGGAGAAGCTGTGACAACAGTTTTAGTTATTTTGCTATTACCCAACAGCCCCTCTGGGAATAAACTTTCCCATTTTAAAGGCTTTTCTGAGTGCAATCCAGTGATTTGCATCTGCACTTTACAATCACCCCCATTGGTAAGATACAAAACATTAATCACTTTAGTATATATCAAACCAACAACAAATTTCAAAGTGTATATGAAGCAGTTGCATGGGGGTTTGTGTGCATTACACACGGGGAGAGGCCAAACTGTGCCAGTAGGTGTATAGGCAGAACAACATGATATGTACAGGGGAACCTCTGCACAAACACTATGTTCCTTCCCAAAGTGACTGACACTCAGTTCAGAGTTTGGGCTCTCACTATAATAAATAGGCTGTGTATGGAACCCCCAGTCTGCTCAGCAAAGCTTTGTTTTGGTTGTGCTATAAATGTTAGTGTAACTAAAGAGTCAGAAAAAGTTGTTTGTAGAAGGATAGAATTCAAGCTGAACTTTTAGCTAGAAAAAAACACAATTACCTTCTAAACTAATATTTTGGGGGATGGAGATATGATAATATTTGGAAGTCTGTTGTAAACAAGTTACATCTAAATACTAAGCAAAACCTTGTATAGGGAATACTGAATATACTGTATAATATGATATCCTGTAATAGAATGCATATAATAGGGCAGCACTAGTTTATATGTGGGGTTTCACGACATTTTAAAGCATATTACAACAGTGACCCTAAAGCATACCTCCCAACATTTGAAAAACAAAAAGAGGGAGAATTTTTTTTTGGCCACGCTCACTTTTGTGACCACACCCCAATTAACACACCCCATTTTTTTTCTAAACCTACTCCTTTTATATAGTTGAAATGGCGGGATCAGATGCAAATGTGCTATACCCTCATACTGTACGACCTAAGGAAAACAAAATAGCAACTCCTACATATAAATACAAATATAGAGAGAAGGCAGTCAGTTATGTATGTATGAATAACTTTATTTATAAAGCACCACAAGGGTATGCAGCGCTGTACAATCTTACAATATACAGAATTACACACAGGGAGGACAAATGTTATAATAAATATAAGTGAGTTATAACTATCTACCAGTTTTGCCCCCCCACACAGGGGAGACAGTACCCCCATACACAGTGCCCCCCAGGCCCCCATAGACAGTACCCCCCATAGAAAGTACCCCCCCATAGAAAGCCCCCACTTGACCCCATAGACAGTGCCTCCAATTTCCCCCATAGACAGTACCCCTCCATACACAGTAACCTTCATACACAGAGCCCCCCATACACAGTGCCCCCCCATATACAGTACCCCCCATACACAGTACCCTTTATACACAGATCCCCCCATACACAGTGCCCCCATACACGGAGCACTCATACACAGTTCCCCCCATACACAGTGCACCCCAAACACAGTGCACCCCAAACACAGTGCCCCCATACACAGTGCAACCCAAACACAGTGCCCCCCAAACACAGTGCCCCCTTACACAGTGCCCCCCATACACAGTGCCCCCCATACACAGTGCCCCCAAACACAGTGCCCCCCAAACAGAGAGCGCCCCATACACAGAGCCCCCCAAACACAGAGCCCCCCATACACAGAGCCCCGCATACACAGTGCCCCCCATACACAGAGCCCCCCATACACAGAGACCCCTATACACAGAGCCCCGCATACACAGTGCCCCCCATACACAGAGCCCCCCATACACAGAGCCCCGCATACACAGTGCCCCCCATACACAGAGCCCTGCATACACAATGCCCCCATACACAGAGCCCCCCAAACACAGAGCCCCCCCAATACACGCTCCGACTCCTTGCGCTGCTTCTCTCCTTATGTGGCTTCTTCAACCTTATAAAAGGGCCAGGCACCGCCGGAAAAGGAGCCACAGGAGAGAAGCAGCGCAAGGAGTCGGAGCGCTCATCTTAAACCTTCTCATCCCGCTGTTGCGGATCCTTCTATGAATGTCCCGCATTTCCGTAATCTATTACGAAAATGCGGGACATTCAGGGAACTATCTGGGACAGCGGGATGCGCTATAGAAAGCGGGACTGTCCTGCTTAAAGTTGGACAGTTGGGGGGTATGCTAAAGGCATGGTATTCATGGGTCTAGAACAAGTAAGCTCCAAATTAAGGGGTGGTGACCGTTACATGAGACTGAGACAACGAGAAACATTTTGGATCTTTAAACGCAACACTTTACAACCGGATGGTCTTAATGTAGATTTAGATCTGACAGCATTTTAGCACATCCTTTCATTTTAAATAATCTGTATATATTAGGATTATTCCATAGCCTACCTTGTCACTCATTCTTTAGCTTTTTGGGTGATCAAACCTGAGTTCACAACAGCCCTACAACAGGTTTAGGTGGGCATTAATCACCTTGTATGTTTTATGTACATTTTTGATCATTTTATATGTCTTTTTACTCATGTTTTTATATGTGGATATTATTTATCTTTTGTTTTTGATTATTGGCTTTGATTACTTATTTTATGGGCATTTTAGCTGATGTGTATATAGCGTTTTATTGACACCTTTATTTGCGATAGAAACCTTTACCATTCGAATGTTAGTAAGGTTACTATATACGTTTTCACCTCTATCACACGTGTTTCCTTGGCAACGCTGGATTTTATCATGGCAGTTCTCACTCACTTAATTCACTCACACTGGCGAATATACCTTTATTACATCCATAAGAGCCACTTAGACAACGCTTAATCATTCTCCTTCACGCCTCTTAAATTTACAAGTCAGCAGCACCACACATTATAGAGTTGCATGCGTTGCCTCGGTAACGCTTAACTATGCCTTAACTGTTCCATCTCCACCCCACCACTGTTTCCGTGTCCGTTCCCTCTCCACCCACTTCCATTTGTTAGCCGACATTCAGTTTAGTTATATGCGTTGCTATATCAACGCGTCACTTTATTATGACACGTCCCCTTTCTCTCTCGCACTTAGCGAGCTTACACGTCACAGTGTTACACGCGTCGCCTAGGCAACGCGTTTCAACTTCTAGATACGGGCCTCTTCCCTTATATTAGCAGACACACACTTCACTTATCATTTCATTCATTCTTTATATTTCCTTATGTGCCATAGGGCACCGATTGATTTTATATTTTGTGTGCGATTGTGCACCCACTCCTTTACATTAACTAGGCAGATCTATTAATGGACGCTAAGTGACCTCATAGATGGTAGACAAAATTTTTTTTCACACGTGGTGAATGGCATCAATCCTACATCACAATACTATTTAAAGAGGCTCTAGGGTTATGAGCCCCACTTTCACTCCTGAGGAAGTGTACTGCAGTACGTGAAACGCGTTGAGTTTTTATGCACCTGTTTATTCTCTACATCCTGGAAGTAGCCCATTTTTAGCAGTATTTATGTAATAAACTATGCTATACTATCTGCCGTTTCTCTTTTTTCTCTGCCTAAACTGAGGATTCGGTCAGTTCCCACTTTCGTATACCTGCTGTTGGGCTTGAATACATCGCCATCTGGTGAGCCTTGTGGATTACTACACATGGTGGTTTTATATATTAACATTTACACCACACATTTTGGTGGTTGGATTTGTTTTGGAATCAAATGTTCAATACGGTTTTGCACTATTAGTTGTTTTTTTATTTTACATATATGCGCTCCTACTACACATTTCTGAGAACTAGTGTATATGTACCTGTACCCATGATACACCTGTGTCTCTGTGCCAATGGGATCATTTGGCCAGTATCATTTATGGATTAAATTTTAGATTCCACCTGATTCTTTATAGAGGTTGAAGAAAAAAATTATAGATGCAAGAGAAGTGACCAATGAGAATGCTGATTCCCAGCACTGTGTCAGGCCCCTTGCTGGTACCTTACATATAGAGATAATGATGGCATTTTCCCGTCATTATATGGCACAGGAATCAGACATGGGGATAAAGGGACAGACTTGTTCAGTGCTGGGAAACTGTGCTTATTGCTCCCAACTCCAATTGCAGGAACAGAGAACAGGGAGCCGGATTTACTCACATCAGCTGGGATTCTCATTGGGGGATTATTTTGCATATTTATGCAGCCACTGGCCCTGGAGAGCTGGGAAAAGTTTCATTAAACAATGCAAAAACTCTAAAACCCACATTACATTACATGGCAACACAGGAACCAGTGCAGCCTGCATATTATGATTCTTATTATTAATCAGCTTCTATGGCAGATATTACCTCATGTGCTGTTTTGATAATTTACTACGTTCCCTAAGCTCCGCCTCCCAACAGCAGCCCAGAGCAAACTGAGCATGTGCAGGAGCCAAATCTTATAAAAGATGGTCTAACAAAGTAACAACATGGCAGCCCCCTCTGGGCAACTTTGAAAGCATAAATCATTACTTTAATTAGGCTTCTCAATCCCTGGGCTTGTGCAGTAAGTTCATAATGTTTATATTTATGTTCAGTATACAGAATACAGCATTTCTAATGATTTTCAATTTTAGACTTTACTTCTCATTTAATTCTGATCTTGCCCATTCCCACACAGGGCTCTCCACCTCTTGTATCAGTTACTGGTTGCTTTGTATGTAATTATATCCAATGTATAAACCCACTTATTGTACAGCGCTGCGGGATATGTTGGCGCTTTACGAGTTCATGTTTATTACAATAAATAATAATTAATAGTAAGTAGGCAGTGACTAGAGAGAGAAGGCAGATGAATAGGGAACTTTCAATCTTTACAGCACAAAAACATACAAATAATGATAATATATGAGAGAAAGGTTCCATTTTGATTAAAATTCCAAATAAAATTGACATTATTCTCACCTTTACTACCCCTTTAACTGCTCACCTGTTGCTGCAAGAGCAGCCAGGGCACAGAGAGTTCCAAGAAGAGATCTCATTATGGAGGCAATGGCAAGTGCTCAGTTCTCAGTATCTTATAGGTGGAAGGCAGGAAGTAAAGCAATAAAAAGTACCTTGAAAACAATGACAGTTGAATAAAGGAAAATACCAGGTAGCTTATAAGAAAATGAAACTATAAGGAGCTGAGTCATTCCAATCACATCAACAAATCCTTACTCGGCTGTTGCTAGACTACAAATCCCAGAATAATGTAACATATAATGAAGGGTGAGGCATGCTGGGAGCTGTAGTCCAGCAACATCAGGGTTGTATTCTTAAAGCAATATTGCCCAATAAAACTTTCCCCCAAATCCCCATTAAAATGCAAGAAATCCCCCAATGAGAATCCCAGCTGATCTGTGTAAATCCCTGTTCTTGAGGCTAGATCGGGTGTGGTTAGATGAGCCATCAGGGTCCAATTAGGAGACCATAAGAATTATTATCAGCCAATCTAAGTAATCAAGTGGGTAGGCTTAGGGTACATGAGAATCCCTCTGGGCACACCTAGGTAGCTTTATTCTTTAAGGCCAAGATTCCTGAGTGAGTTCTACAGCTGTCTGTAAAAAAAAATAAATAAATGTTCTATATAGCATGTGTTATATTGGACTCTGCAACATCCATCCTTTTTGGGCTTTGATTGTTACCGGGGGTGGATGTGCTGGGCAGAGCTAGGCAAGTAGTTTGCTGGTCCTGCTGCTTTGGAGCCTGGAGCATAACATCCCAGTAAGAAGATTTATTGCTCTAAAGCAGTGATCCCCAACCAGTGGCTCAGGGGTAACATGTTGCTCCCCAACCCCTTGGGTGTTGCTCTCAGTGCCCCCAAACCAGGGAGTTATTTTTGAATTCCTGACTTGGGGGCAAGTTTTGGTTGAATAAAAACCAAATAAAGCCCCCTGTAAGCTGATAGGGTGCATAGAGGCCCCTAATTGCCAATCACAGCCCTTATTTGGCTCCTCCATGTTGTTCACCAAGTCTTTTTACATTTGACTGTGGCAAATGAGTAAGAAAGGTTGGGAATCCCTGCTCTAAGGGGACTAATGCTTTATTAAAGTTGGGGACCACTGACCCCATGAATGAGGGTTAAAAAGTTACAGGTTCTGTCATAGGAAACCCCAGGAGTGTAAGAGAATCAGGTTAAGCAAGAGCAGCACTTGGCTCCATTGAGGAGTGCTTGTGTGGAGTTAGTGCTCCATGTGAGGGAGATCCTGATACCCTTCTTATTTTAAATGCTTTATTCCATATGCTTCCATATGCTTCTAACTGTCTTTAGAGCTTGAATATCCTGTGGCTTTGGGTATTTTAACCAGGTATTAGATGGTTCATTTCTAACACAGGAATGACAGGCATGCTGATACATCAAGTTTGATTAAGTTGAAACCTTAATTGCCCCCACTTTGTTGAATCTTTTTAAAATGCTAAAAACCAAAGGGGGCATTTATAAACTGTGTGCTGCCACATTGGGGGTGTAACTGGAAGGCAGAGTGTGCACATAACTATTTGCAATTAGTGATTACCCCACTGGAAGTGCAGCCAATAGAGACCATACTCTCTGGTTGGGGGAAACAATATCATTTTGTTCAAAAAATGCTCTTTAGGGGCACTGTGCCCCCAGCAACAGGAGGAGAATTGACCAATTACAATGCTGATTCCCAGTACTTTGGCAGCCATCTTGCTGTTGTCTTAGATGAAAAGTGGGTGGGGCTTTGAATAGCCAATCCGGGGAAATTTAAATTACTGCCATTCTCACATATTAAATGCCAGTGTCCCCAAACTTTGCACAGTGTTTTGTTTTTTGTTTTTTTACTCTATGACTGTGGTCCAAGGTTAGAACAACAGGGTGGATCCAACAACAGCTGTTTTACAATTTTTTCTGTAGTAATTTTTCAAAATGGGACAGATTCGCTCATAACTTATAACTTTCTGCCTTGTGCCAGTGGCTCAAGGGGATAAGGCTACTCAGTGGCAGTGATGGGCGAAATGTTTCGCCAGGCATGGATTCGCGGTGAATTTCCATGTTTCGCCATTGCCGGATTGTTTCACGAAACGGATAAAAAAAAAAAGGCACAGAAAAATTCGCCGCACGCCCAAAAATTGTCGCCGGCGTCAAAAAAGAATAGTCGCGGGCGTCAAAAGAATAGCCGCGGGCGACGAAATAATAGTCCCGGGACTAATTAATAGCCACGGGCAACGAAATAATAGCCGCGGGCGACAAAACAATTGCCGTGGGCGACGAAACAAAAGCCGCGGGGCGACAAAACAATAGCTGCGCCACAAAATAATAGCCGCGGGCGACAATTTTTTTTGTCGCACAACATTTTTGCTTTTTAGTGAATTTTTCACTGTTTTGCGGATCTTTTGAATTTGTAAAACTTCAGAAAAATTCGCAAAAAGTGAAAAATTTCAAAAATTTGCATTTTTTTTATACAACCACAACTTTTTTGTTGGGAGTGACTGCAACTTTTTTTGCCAAGACCACAACTTTTTTTGATGCAACCGCTGTGCAAAAAAAAAAAAATCGCCAATGGCAAAATGCGGAATTTCGCTGCGAATCCATGCCTGCCGAAAAAATTTTGCTCATCTCCACTGGGAAGCTGCCAACCCATTTATATATAGTCAGTAGGGGAGTTTGAATTGGATTGCATAATAACATTAGTCTGATCTTTCAGAGATTTTGTCCAACTTTTGGTGCTGTAGGAATGTGATTAGTGGAAATTCCAGCAGAACTAAAGTAAAAGTAGATTTCTGGTATAAGACACAACAGAAATGAAAATAGGAATACTAGCAATAGGAACAATATATTTATTATTATTATTAATATTTAATGCGGGTAGTTGGCACTTCAAAAAGAAAAATGTTAATACACAGTAACTGACATTACATTTCTTTACACATTTGATTTATCAGAAAAAAACGATTTCATAAAGGGGATCATGATAAGTCTAAAGTACAAATATGAGATCTAATATCTGGAAAGCTTGTGACCTGGGGTTTTCTGGATAAGGGATCTTTCTGTAATTTGGATCACCTTTGAGTTAACTTTTAGTATAATGTAGAGAGAAATATTCCGAGATAATTTGCAATTGGTCTTCCTTTTTTATTAGTAGTTTTTTTAATTATTTCACCTTTTGTTCAGCAGCTCTCCAGTTTGGAGTTTTAGCAGCTATCTGGTTGCTAGGGTCCACATTATCTTAGTAACCAGGATGTGGTTTGAATGAGAGGCTGGTATATGAATAGGAGAGGGGCTGAATAGAAAGATAAGTAATAAAAAGTAACAATAACAATAAAATTGTAGCCTCACAGAGCAATAGTTTTTAAGCTGCCGGGGTCAGTGACCCCCATTTGAAAGCTGGAAAAAGTCAGAAGAATAAGCCCTATTATTCAAAAATGACAAAAAATAAATACCAGTTGAAAAGTTGCTTACAATTAGTGATGAGCGAATCTGTCCCGTTTCGCTTTGCTGAAAAATTCGGGCAACTAAACAAAATTCACGAAATGCGCGTCTATTTTGTCACAATGTTTTTTATGTGACCACGCCTATTTTTATGAGACCACACCCATTTTGATGCAACCGCAAATTTTGATGTGTTTGCCAAACAATTTGTGGAGAAATGCAGAAATTCGCTTGAGGAAATCCAAGCCTGGTGAAAAAATTCGCCCGTCACTACTTCCACTTGGCCATTTTATAACATACTAAGGGGCACATTTACTAATCCACGAACGTCCGAATGTGTTTTTTCGTAATGATCGGTATTTTTGCGTTTTCTTTTGTCGCCGTCGCAATATTTTCGTATTTTGCGCAACTTTTTCGTCGCCGTTACAACTTTATCGTATATTTTCCGCAACTTTTTCATCGCCGTCACAAAAAATTCGAATTGGTTTTTCCGCCATTTACAATTGCTCAATACGAAAAAATCGCGAGAGCGACGAAAAAATCACGTAAAAAACGATAAAGTTGCAACGGTGCCGAAAAAGTCGCGCAAAATACGAAAAAATTGCGACGGCGATGAAAAAGTTGCGATTTTTTCCCATTCGGGATTCGGATTTGAGGATTTGTAAATGTGCCCCCCACTTGGATTTTGCTCTGCTGAACACTAAAGGGTAACTTACGGCATGAAGGAAGGGGGCCCTTTGGCAGAAGGTAAAGCCAGACGTTCTCTCTGTATGAGCTCTTTGCTCCTTTGTGCCCCTGCACTTCTGTCTGGGGTCTTTGTAAATTAACCCTATAGTATAGGGTAAAAACCGGAATCATGTGAAAAGGGCTGAAATTTGGCTGAACACTGCGCCACGTTCTGGACTCACTTTTTTGTTTAACTAAAAGACTTGTTTATCTATTTTTACATTTTCAAAATAAACTCAAAATTTGACTAAACTCCAATGTTTTCTTATCGATTTGAAAAAACTGTATCAAGTTGAACCGTTAAAAGAAAAATTCAAATGCATTAAAGTTGTATTCTATCCCATTGTTTTCCACGGGCCTACAGAAACACCGCAGACATTTTGCCAAGAACAACCTAGAACTGACTTCTACATAAACTCACGAGCTTCTAGAAGTTTTACTTCAACTTTTCCAATTTTTTCGTTGATTTCAAATATTTGAGTTTTTGAAACCAACATTCGAATTTGGGAGTTTTAGGTAAAACAATAAAAAATGATGGCAAAAAGTGCAAGTTTGCATGTTGATTATTCACCCCCTTAATGTTTTGCCATCATTCTTTAGCTTAAGGTGCCCATACACCTTCAGATCCGCTCGCTATGGGTGGGCGATATCGGGAGAATCCAGGCTAATTCAATTGTTTGGCCCTGGGGCCAAACGATCGAATTATAACAGCGGGTATATGAAAAGTCCAGGGGCTGCATCAACGAGCCGATGCGGTCCCCGATCAAACTAGATTTTTTAACCTGCCCGATCGAGATCTGCCCAATTTCAGGCCAGATATCTGTCGGGCAGTCCCGTCGGTAGTGCCCATACACGGGCCGATTAGCTGCTGAATCGGTCTAAGGGACCCATATCGGCAGATAGAATCGGCCCATGTATGGGGACCTTTAGATCATGTGTCAAACACAAGGCCCGCGGGCCTGTGCTGACTGTGAAGCTGACCAATAGCCTGACTCCAAATGGCTGCTTTCCTTCTGCCCTGCCGGGTGTGTGGTTTGGAATGAAGTAATATGCACTGCAGGGTAGCAGTTATATACCAGAAGGAAGGCACAGAGGCAATAGTGCTTTGGGCTTCTTGGTATCTCTTTCATTTTAAAAACAATGGTATGGGCTGTTCACTACCTTACTTACCCTTTAAGAAGAGTTTCTTATATTGTACTGACATATACTCATTGCAATGTATATACCCAACTCTATATTAGGTAAAGCCAACATTTAAGAAAGAAGAAAGATCATTGTCCTAAAGATGCCTTATTGCGCAAAATACATATATAGAATGAAGAAAACACCAACATAGATACGTCTACTGGATATCTTTGTACTGGCACTCGTTACTCCAGGATTCCCTGTATTTGCCAACACAGTGCTGCTCTTTGTGGTTCCTGTGGTACTTCCAGTAGTTCCTACAGTGCTGCCCAGAGATGCACTGGTATTTTTAATACCTTCACTAGTGCTCCCAGTAGGTCCAGTTCCCACACTTGTGCTTGAGTTCCCAGTAGGTCCAGTTCCCACACTTGTGCTTGAGTTCCCAGTAGGTCCAGTTCCCACACTTGTGCTTGAGTTCCCAGTAGGTCCAGTTCCCACACTTGTGCTTGAGTTCCCAGTAGGTCCAGTTCCCACACTTGTGCTTGAGTTCCCAGTAGGTCCAGTTCCTACACTTATGGTTGTGTTCCCAGTAGGTCCAGTTCCTGCACTTACAGTTACAGTCCAAGTAGTTCCAGTTGCCGCACTTGCGGTTGTGCTTTCCATAGACATTGCTTTTGGAATCTGGCAGGTGTAACTAACCGTTGCATCCTCAGAAGGATATACCCTACCGCAAATACCTTTAGTCGCACAACCATAGACATATTGAAGACTTTCTGGAGGGAAAAGAAAGAAAACAAAGATGTTTAGTCAATATAATGTAATTTTTTTTCTAGTTTTTCAGCTCTCAAATGGGGGGTCACCGACCCCGGTAGCTAACAAGCTACTGCTCTTGGAGGTTACAATTTTATTTATATTTGTTGCTTCCTTATCTTTCGATTCAAAAACCTCTCCTATTCATATTCCATTCTCACAATCAAACCATGTCCTGGTTGCTAAAGAATAAACAAGACCCTAGCAACCAGATAGCTAGTGAAATTCCAAACCGGAGCGCTGTGGAACAAAAATAAAGTAAATAACTGAGATCTTCCCTGCTAAAGGGCTGGGGGTGCCTTGGGCTGGTACAGAAGCTCAAAACATTATGTACAACATTTCTAGCCTACTTCTTTAGTTTAACTTAAGTTCTCCTTTAATCTCTAACTACTGTACATGTCAGTATTATTTTAAAGCAATAAAACCCATGCATTTATTTCCCCTTTACCTGATAGCAGCGTTAATTCCGCATAGCACATATTTTCATCCCCACTGCATTCCATAGTTTGCTCATTATCACAAGTATCTGTATTTTCAGCAGTGCAGGTTTTACATGTCAGCCCATTGGTTTGGTTGCTATGTACTGGGAAAGCAAAGAAGAGGATAGAGTGTTACATACGGGGAAAAAATTAGGGTAAAATGAAGACGTACTAATGTAAAGATGTACTGAATTTACTATTTTGTTCTTTTATACCCACAAAACAACCAGCTTTGAGGAGGCTGGTTGATGCCCAATGCTTTGGTGAAGTAGGGGAGACAATTGTTAGTCGCTTGCTGATATTTTCCGCACCAAATTTTTCCACCGTTTTCTGAAACAATCCGCCAATTCGCTGCAATCCAAGCCGGGCAAATTATTTTACCCCTCACTACTTGTAAGTGGAACAAGTACCCTAGATATTAGTGGCCCTATCTGGTAAGGGGGTGGTTGCTGGAAAAAGTGGGGAAAAGTGATTTGTTGATCTACAGCAGTGATCCCCAACCAGTGGCTCAGGGGCAACATGTTGCTCCCCAACCCCTTGGATGTTGCTCTCAGTGCCCCCCAAACCAGGGAGTTATTTTTGAATTCCTGACTTGGGGGCAAGTTTTAGTTGAATAAAAACAAGATTTCCTACCAAATAAAGCCCCTGTAAGCTGATAGGGTGCATAGAGGCCCCTAATAGCCAATCACAGCCATTATTTGGCTCCTCCATGAACTTTTATGGGGCTTGTGTTGCTCTCCAAGTCTTTTTACATTTGGCTGTGGCTCACAGGTAAGAAAGGTTGGGGACCCCTGCTCTACAGAATGCCCATGTTGTTGTTTAAGCTGGGTAAATCAGATAAGTCAAGATCCGTAAGCACCTCACATTAGCTGGAGGCTGGCCCGTGTTTGAGAACTAGAGGACCAAGCAGGGAAGTACATGGATTAGGTAGAAGAATGGTCAACCAGATCAGGCAGCAAGTCAGTAGTTGGCCAACAGGAAGCTTAAAAATATAACAGGAACTCTAGGTACAAGATAGGACCTCAATAAGCAAACCCCTTCTGAAGTTTGTTTGGGTCCTTTAGGGCAGAGTTGGGAGTGGCAAATGTAATATCAGACTTGCATGTCAGATTTGGCAAAATAATATTTGAATCCTAATCATGAGGAATTCAGAGACGGCAAGATTTGTGCATCAGTGTTTGGGCACCAAATACCCAGCAAGGGACCTTACATTTTGCTTATTCTCTCTATATGAGGTGGCACTCAGCGGGCAAGAGCCCAACCCTCAAATACTACGGCCCTTCACCTTTATATTGTCAGACAATAAATAGAAAGGGGCAGCAGGATTTTAATTCCAGGCTCCAAATTACTAACGCAAATATAATCTACTTGGATTGAATTATCTGGAACTCTGGGACTGAACACATGGGGTGAGATTAACCTACAGCATGAAAAAACCACCAAATACTTCATAGTGGGTCTGATGACCATACTTAATGTATCGTGTACGATCTATAATCACCATTCACTTTACAAGCCAACCGTCTTTGCCTATTTTTGTTCCTCAGATGTTTGTTTAATAACTACTGCTGCCCAAGATCTCTTCTGGAAGTGTGTGTGTGAGGGTTCTTGTTTAGCCTTGAAGCACTCTGTCTCTACTTTGAGGCCCCAGCTGAGAGAGAAGCTCACACGTAACAATGTTCTACCTGGAGAACAGCAGGAGATAAAATACCCATCTCCATGGTGCCACAAAAACTGTATCAGAATGGAATAATATAGCCTTTAGGCACAAGCCCCTCCAACAATATCAAGTTATATATATATATGGGATTATCCCATAACTTACATTTGATGGCCGGTGTGCAATTGTTGGTGTAACAACAGGTGGTGCTGTCAATCAATGTATATCCAGGAAGGCTTTTTCTTACTGAATCCTCACAGCTACTTTGCATTCCACACGTCCTCACTATGCTTTCCGTCTTGGCTCCATCTATTTATATTGTGGGAAAAAAGAATAATGATATTATATTGCTGAGAATATGGCCATAGAGTTATATTAATCGTCCCCTCAACCCTTTGGGGGGAACTGGTGAGGTGTGGGAGCATAAGGGTTTTTTTGTGTCTCTGTCCATTCATCGGACGCTGGTAGGGGACCGTATTCCTCAAGAAAGGACATGGATAGGACAATGGGGAATTTCCTTAAGACAATGGTTCCTAAACTGTGAGAAGGTCCACCTTGGGAGTCTTAGACCCTTGGCTAAGGGTGGTTAGAGCTCAGCCTGAAGGTCAGTTGGGGCCATGTTTCATTAGAATGTCTTCTCCATGTATACAGTAGATGCTCCTGGAGCCCCATGTTGAAGACCAGACATATGGTCCTAGATATTCCTGTAACTAAAGCTGAATGACCAATGTGGTCACTTATTTCCACCCAGTTTGTAAATCTCCTCAGGAATAGCGATAAGTGAATCTGTCCCATTTCACTTCACCATAAAATTTGGGAAGTGGCAAGAACATTTTCAAAACACATTTGTTGATTTTTTTTTTTGTCACCTGCGCCTATTTTTTTTCGCCCGCGCTTTTTTTTTGACGTGACCAAGCCCAATTTTGATGCAGCCTCGCCATTTTTTGATGCGACGGGGCCCAATTTGCCACGCGACAAATTTTTTTGAATTTTCACAGAAGTTTCGCAAAACAATTCGCCAATGGCGAAATGTGGAAATTCCCTGCGAATCCATGCCTGGTGAAAAAGGCTTATCTCTACTCAGGAACAGTGTAGGACTGGGAGACCAGGGGCCCACCTGAAAACCTTAGACTGTGGGCCCAGTCTACAAAAAGTTTTCCTTTGCATTATTTATTCCCTTAATCACTTCTTCAAACATATTATTATTTATTCTTCCTTCTATTTATTTTCTTTGTTCTCATATAGAAATGAGGAATGACATACTAGGCATACAAGGAAAATGGCTGGGTGAGCAGAAGGGACCACTGACCCCTGGGCCAATGAGAGTTTTCCTGGTATCCTGGTGGGCCAGTCCGACACTGCTCAGGAATATGGTGACGGCAGGGGCATCATTAAATAGCCGCTTGTGTTTCACATTTGCCACCTTTATTAAAGGACAACTAAAGCCTAAAAAAGAATATGGCTAGAAATGTTTAGCTATGTGTTTTGGGCCCTTGTACCAGCCCAAAGCCACCAAAGCTCTATAGAAATAAAGCCCCATGCCCCTGAAGGTGCCCACAGTAGCTCTCCATCTTGTGCCCAACTACTGCACATGCTCAGTCTGCTCTTGGCTGATGTCAGTGACCTGAGCTTAGGGAGCGACTCACAATATTCTTCTTTCCCCTGCCTGCTTGGTCTGGTCACTATTAAACATGCATACTAGCCAACCAATCACAGTCCTGTCTGGCTGCTCTCTAAAAAACTCAAGTCCTGCTCTGGCACTTTGAGCTTGGGGCGAGACTTTAGCTGAATCTTTATTGTGTGACTTTTCTTTCCACCTTGTAATGGTTCCAAATACTGAGCTGTGTAACAAATATAAGTTACAAAGATTGGAAACATAGGGAGAAGCTGTGACAAAAGTTTCAGTCACTTTGCTATTACAAACAGCCCATCTGGGAATAAACTTTCCTATTGGAAAGGCTTTTCTGTATGTAATACAGTGACTGTATATGCACCTTACACTCTCCCCCATGGCTAAGGTACAGAATATTACTAGCTTTAGCACTGGGGCTTGCTTTTTTACACTTTTTTTTGTTTGTTTGTTTTTATATATAACCACACAACAGACAAACAACTTCTCTGAAAGTGTTTATGAAGCAGTTGCATGGGGGTTTGTGTGCATTACACACGGGGAGAGGCCAAACTGTGCCAGTAGGTGTATAGGCAGAACAACATGATATGTACAGGGGAACCTCTGCACAAACACTATGTTCCTTCCCAAAGTGACTGACACTCAGTTCAGAGTTTGGGCTCTCACTATAATAAACAGGCTGAGTATGGAACCCCCAGTCTGCTCAGCTGCCCTTTGCTTTGGTCAGTGTAATGCAAGTGTTAGAGAAAGTCATTTGTAGAAGGATAGAATTCAGAAGGTGTTTTGGTTAGAAAAAGCCACAATTATCTTCTGGACCTTTTTTTGGGGGGATGGGGATATGGGAATATTTGTGAGTCTGTCGTAAACAAGTTATGTCTAAATACTGAGCTAAAGCTTGTTTTTATTGATATCCTGTTATAAAATGTGTATAATAGGGCAGCACTAGTTTATATGTACCTGTACCCATGATGCACCTGTGTCTCTGTGCCAATGGGATCATTTTTAGGTTCCACCTAGTTCTCTATGGAGGTTGAAGAAAAAAATATATACACAAGAGCATCGGCCAATGAGAATGCTAATTCGATTCCCAGCACTATATCAGCCATTTTGATATTATCTTACATATAGAGATAATTACATAATTTTTCCCTTCATTATATGGCACAGGAATCAGACATGGGGATAAAGGGACAGACTTGTTCAGTGCTGGGAAACTGTGCTTATTGCTCCCAACTCCAATTGCAGGAACAGAGAACAGGGAGCCGGATTTACTCACATCAGCTGGGATTCTCATTGGGGGATTATTTTGCATATTTATGCAGCCACTGGCTTTGTGCTGTTTTGATAATTTACTACGTTCCCTAAGCTCCGCCTCCCAACAGCAGCCCAGAGCAAACTGAGCATGTGCAGGAGCCAGATCTTATAGAAGATGGTCTAACAAAGTAACAACATGGCAGCCCCCTGTGGACAACTTTGAAAGTGTAAATCATTATTTTAATTAGGCTTCTCAACCTCTGGGCTTGTGCAGTAAGTTCATAATGTTTATGTTTATGTTCAGTATACAAAATACAGCATTTCTAATGATTTTCTATTTTAGACTTTAGTTCTCCTTTAAGGATTATCTACTCTGACCCCTTACAAAGTGTGGGCAAGAGACTGCTGTAGGCTTCAAGCACCCTATACATTCATTGCTGCTACAGTCTATAGAAAGTATATAAATACAGCACTGCAATTGGTCTGCTTTTGCCTGGTTATGTGAATGCAATCTGAAGACGTAACAAACAAAATTGCTTACCTTGAATTTCGACTTTGTGATGAGTTATACAGGCATAGCCCGGGGGGCAAGTCACATTATTGCCCGAGCAGGAGGAACTATCGGAAGAATTGCACTCAGTACAGGATATGGGAGAGTCTGAACAATAAAAGAACAGAATCAAAACTCACTTATTATTTTTAAATTATTATTTAATAACTGCATGAAAATACTTCTATTGGATCTTAGGGCAATTATGTATTAATTATATATTAACTACTAATCAGCTGTATATCGTGACATTTATATTGTACTGTATATACAGTATATAGGGAGTGGGTCCCTAAGCTCAGGTTATACTGTGACATTTATAGTGTATATATACAGTATATAGTGAGTGGGCCCCTAAGCTCAGGTTATACTGTGACAGTTATAGTGTATATATACAGTATATAGTGAGTGGGCCCCTAAGCTCAGGTTATACTGTGACATTTATAGTATGTATATACAGTATATAGTGAGTGGGCCCCTAAGCTCAGGTTATACTGTGACAGTTATATTGTATATATACAGTATATAGTGAGTGGGTCCCTAAGCTCAGGTTATACTGTAACATTTATATTGTATATATACAGTATATAGTGAGTGGGTCCCTAAGCTCAGGTTATACTGTGACAGTTATAGTGTATATATACAGTATATAGTGAGTGGGTCCCTAAGCTCAGGTTATACTGTGACATTTATATTGTATATATACAGTATATAGTGAGTGGGCCCCTAAGCTCAGGTTATACTGTGACATTTATATTCTATATATACAGTATATAGTGAGTGGGTCCCTAAGCTCAGGTTATACTGTGACATTTATATTGTATATATACAGTATATAGTGAGTGGGTCCCTAAGCTCAGGTTATACTGTGACATTTATATTGTATATATACAGTATATAGTGAGTGGGCCCCTAAGCTCAGGTTATACTGTAACATTTATATTGTATATATACAGTATATAGTGAGTGGGTCCCTAAGCTCAGGTTATACTGTGACAGTTATAGTGTATATATACAGTATATAGTGAGTGGGCCCCTAAGCTCAGGTTATACTGCGACATTTATAGTGTATATATACAGTATATAGTGAGTGGGTCCCTAAACTCAGGTTATACTGTGACATTTATATTATATATATACAGTATATAGTGAGTGGGTCCCTAAGCTCAGGTTATACTGTGACATTTATATTCTATATATACAGTATATAGTGAGTGGGTCCCTAAGCTCAGGTTATACTGTGACATTTATATTGTATATATACAGTATATAGTGAGTGGGCCCCTAAACTCAGGTTATACTGTGACATTTATATTCTATATATACAGTATATAGTGAGTGGGTCCCTAAGCTCAGGTTATACTGTGACATTTATATTGTATATATACAGTATATAGTGAGTGGGTCCCTAAGCTCAGGTTATACTGTGACATTTATATTGTATATATACAGTATATAGTGAGTGGGCCCCTAAACTCAGGTTATACTGTGACATTTATATTCTATATATACAGTATATAGTGAGTGGGCCCCTAAGCTCAGGTTATACTGTGACAGTTATAGTGTATATATACAGTATATAGTGAGTGGGCCCCTAAGCTCAGGTTATACTGTGACATTTATAGTGTATATATACAGTATATAGTGAGTGGGTCCCTAAGCTCAGGTTATACTGTGACAGTTATATTGTATATATACAGTATATAGTGAGTGGGTCCCTAAGCTCAGGTTATACTGTGACAGTTATAGTGTATATATACAGTATATAGTGAGTGGGCCCCTAAGCTCAGGTTATACTGTGACATTTATATTCTATATATACAGTATATAGTGAGTGGGCCCCTAAGCTCAGGTTATACTGTGACAGTTATAGTGTATATATACAGTATATAGTGAGTGGCCCCTAAGCTCAGGTTATACTGTGACAGTTATAGTGTATATATACAGTATATAGTGAGTGGGTCCCTAAGCTCAGGTTATACTGTGACATTTATATTCTATATATACAGTATATAGTGAGTGGGTCCCTAAGCTCAGGTTATACTGTGACATTTATATTGTATATATACAGTATATAGTGAGTGGGCCCCTAAACTCAGGTTATACTGTGACATTTATATTCTATATATACAGTATATAGTGAGTGGGTCCCTAAGCTCAGGTTATACTGTGACATTTATATTGTATATATACAGTATATAGTGAGTGGGCCCCTAAACTCAGGTTATACTGTGACATTTATATTCTATATATACAGTATATAGTGAGTGGGCCCCTAAGCTCAGGTTATACTGTGACAGTTATAGTGTATATATACAGTATATAGTGAGTGGGCCCCTAAGCTCAGGTTATACTGTGACATTTATAGTGTATATATACAGTATATAGTGAGTGGGTCCCTAAGCTCAGGTTATACTGTGACAGTTATAGTGTATATATACAGTATATAGTGAGTGGGCCCCTAAGCTCAGGTTATACTGTGACATTTATATTCTATATATACAGTATATAGTGAGTGGGCCCCTAAGCTCAGGTTATACTGTGACAGTTATAGTGTATATATACAGTATATAGTGAGTGGCCCCTAAGCTCAGGTTATACTGTGACAGTTATAGTGTATATATACAGTATATAGTGAGTGGGTCCCTAAGCTCAGGTTATACTGTGACAGTTATAGTGTATATATACAGTATATAGTGAGTGGGCCCCTAAGCTCAGGTTATACTGTGACATTTATAGTGTATATATACAGTATATAGTGAGTGGGCCCCTAAGCTCAGGTTATACTGTGACATTTATAGTGTATATATACAGTATATAGTGAGTGGGTCCCTAAGCTCAGGTTATACTGTGACAGTTATAGTGTATATATACAGTATATAGTGAGTGGGCCCCTAAGCTCAGGTTATACTGTGACATTTATAGTGTATATATACAGTATATAGTGAGTGGGCCCCTAAGCTCAGGTTATACTGTGACAGTTATAGTGTATATATACAGTATATAGTGAGTGGGCCCCTAAGCTCAGGTTATACTGTGACAGTTATAGTGTATATATACAGTATATAGTGAGTGGGTCCCTAAGCTCAGGTTATACTGTGACATTTATACTCTATATATACAGTATATTGTGAGTGGGCCCCTAAGCTCAGGTAAGTGCCAGCAGCACAGAGTATGGGCAGGGAATCAGCAGAAAAGAAGATGGGGGGCTACTGGGGCATCTTTGGGGGCACAGATCTTCCCTGCTAAAGGGCTGGGGTGCCTTGGGCTGGTACAGAAGCACAAAACATAATGTAAAACATTTCTAGCCTATTTCTTTAGTTAGGCTTTAGTTCTCCTTTAAAAATATAATCTCCCTGTGTGCCTCACGCTTAGATCTTCCATGTCATCTTGCAAAAACTTTCCATGGTTTTCATGGTTTCTACTATAACATCATGATTTGATACCACAAGGCAAAAAACACAAGGAACAAAATATAAAATTTTAAATACCAATAATTTCAGCATCGGTACAGTTGAAGGTAAAATGAAATCCACTGATGTTCACAGACAGAGGCTCAGGACCATCAAGGCCATCGGGGCCACAGGAACTTCTGGGGGCGCACCCACGGACTGCCTTTGTACTGTTTCCTATTAAATAGAAATATCCCTATTAATGAGTGCGCTGATGGAGGCCACACTGCGGGGCCACCGTATGAAGAATCACTGCTAGTCATTAGGGCTTGGGTACATATGGGGGTTCTGATTGCCGTTACTTGGAGATCACACGGATGAGGACCATACACCTTCAGATGCACTCGCTTGGCGATGTCACCAAGCGATCGGATCTTCTCCAGATATCCCTACCTACGGGTGGGCGATATCGGGAGAATCCAGGCTAATTCGATCATTTAGCCCTGGGGCCAAACGATCGAATTATAACGACGGGTATAGACAAAGTTGGTCTGGGGACCGCATTGGCTCGTTGATGCGGTCCCCGATCCGACTAGATTTTTTAACCTGCCCGATAGAGATATGGCCGATTTCAGGCCAGATTTCGGTCGGGCAGGCCCGTAGGGAGTGCCCATACACAGGCCAATTAGCTGCCGAATCAGTCCAAGGGACCCATATCGGCAGCTAGAATCGGCCCGTGTATGGGGACCTTAAGGGTCATGATGACTGTAACCCTGGACCCGGTTTATAGCACTGGGATGCACTTGTCTTGCCATTTATAAAATAATCACAACCATACAAGGTGCAGATGTTGGTTCTGATTATTGGAACAATGGAAGAGAAGTTCTCTCTCTTTAATCTAATCCCCTATTTCCATCAATGCTTCTTCTTCACAGGTCTGTTTAAGATCCGCTCGCTCGGTGAGGTCAGCAAGTGAATAGATCTTCTCCCGATATCCTCACCTACGAGTGGGCGATATCAGACTAATCCAATCGTTTGGCCCCAGGGCCAAAAGATCGAATTAAAATGGCTGTCATAGGCGCCGTTGGTTTGGGGGCCACATCAATGAGCCAATGCGGTCCCCGATCCAACGGAAATTTAAACCTGCCTAATTGAGATCTGTCCGATATCAGGACAGATTACGGTCGGGGGCATTGGTGATACCAATACATGGGCAGGCAAGCTTCCAAACGGTCTAAAGGTGGCCATACACGGACCGATTTTTTACTTACAAACGACCGATTCCCGAACGATCCGATGCTATCGTTAAGTTATCGTATAGTTGGTGGTGTACGAACGATCGTCGGCCCACTAAACGAGCCGACATTATCGTCCCCAAAATCGATCGGCCAGGTTTAAAAATTTTGGTCGTTTAACGATAAAATCTGCCAGTTGGTGTGAGTGTCAGACATTTGTCTTTCAACGATTGTTCTCTGCGCATGTCACGATTGCCAGCAGCGGAAGTCAACGACATCGATCGTACGTAGATGTACGATCGTAGGTATTTTACGATAATGATGCGACAAAATCTTTCCCGAATTATCGTTGCCCGTGGATGGCATATCGTATGGGAACTCGATCGCCATACGATCGTTTGTCGATATAATCGTTCATCGCACAACGAGCGAAATTGCCTCGTGTATGGCCACCTTAAGGGACCAATACCAGCAGCTAGAATCAGCCCGTGTATGGCCACCTTAACATGATTTTGAAAATAAGCAACAGACAGACATTGCTTTCAATACAATTTACATTTACACATAACTTTAAAACCATTAAAAGTATATAAAAATGTATATTGTTTAAGTGGCTTAGACTTATATTTTCTTTCATTGAGAAGACAATGATGAAGAAGAAGAAGACAATGATGAAGAAGAAGAAGACAATGATGAAGAAGAGGAAGACAATGGCTGGAATCTGACCTGATGAGCTTGAGTACTCGATGCACCGACTCTCCCTGCCGCCACATTGTATTGTCTCCTCACTGCTGCAGGAACTGAATTGAGAAGCTGTACATGCCGGGCACATAATCCCAAGCGTCTGGGGGCTGTCAGCTGGCACTTTCAACAAGAAAGAGAAGACAAATTAGGGGATTCATGTTATTGTTGAGGCACACCCCAGGGCTGAATGCGCTGTTGGCTACAATGGCTACAGTATATGGCTAGCGTCATCTTTCCCCCAAAAGAAGTCCCGGACGTAAAGGGGCGGTTAACTTTTAATGTTATAGAATGGCTAATTTTAAGCAACTTTTCAATTAGTCTTCATTTTTTCATCTCTTTTTTCTGCCCCTTTTCATCTTTCAAATGTGGGTCACTGACCCGGCAGGTCTGTGAGGCTACAGTTTTGTTATTTTTGATTATTTATATTTTGTGTAGTTATATTTGTTTATTTTTATTACTTATCTCTCTATTCAGCACTTCAACTATTCATATATCAGTCCCTCTCTCAAATCACTCCCTGGTTACTAAGGTAAATTGGACCCTAGCAACTAGATAACTGCTGAAATTCCAATCTGGAGAGCTGCAGAACAAAATGTAAAATAATTAAAAAAAATACCAATAATAAAAAAATGAAGACCAATTGTAAATTGTTTGAGAATTGCACTCTCTACACCATACTTAAAGTTAATTTAAAGGTAAACAACCCCAAAATGAGTCTGGAATATAGAAAGATCAGTTATAACAGTCAGAGGGGAACCAGGTAGAAGTTTGATTGGACCCCAAATTGAACATAATGACTCCTGCCTCACCTCACTACAACCTTGTGTGTCTCTATGTTCCTGTACTTTCCCTCAGAGCCAATGCCACCCATATCCAATGCCACCCACTGCCTTACAATCTAGATTGTAAGGTCTGTGGGACAAACTATGGGGCAGTTCCCTCCTTTCTTGTGCATCTCTTACTTTTAAGTGAGCCATGTGATTTAATATTTATAGGTAATACATGTATTAAGTAATGTTACTCATAGGGGCACATTTACTAATCCACGAACGTCCGAAAAGCGTCTGAATACGTTTTTTTCGTAATGATCGGTATTTTGCGACTTTTTCAAGCGCTCAATACGAAAAATTTGCGACAATTCGCGAAAGTCGTAATGGCTATGAAAAAGTCGCGACAATTCACGAAAGTCATAATGCTATGAAAAAGTCGCGACAATTCACGGAATTTGTAATGGCTACGAAAAAGTCGCAAAATGTTTGTTTTCCAATCCGAATTTTTCCCATTCGGATTCGTGGATTAGTAAATCAGCCCCATAGTGTAAACCAAAGCAAACTTCCCACTGAGCAAAAACAAACATCTAATCTGGAAATTCCAGTGCGTTTTACTATTATTGTAGTACCTAAAGTGTCCACAGGGTGTCTCCCTTGTTCCTCAAAAAAGTCCATATTTATGATTTATTAATTATCTCTGTTCTGCGCTTCCTTAACATGCCTTTTTAAATGACAATATTCCCATTATACACCTAGTTACAGAGATTAGGGTGCAAAGGGTTGCCACCTTATATTATAAAGAAGCCTTCCTATATTTGTATCCATCTTCCCTATTGTTAATATTGGCATCAGAGAACATTTTTATTGGTCATGCCAGTAAAATACCGGCTAGGTGGCAACCTTGATAACAACTGATAGCAATTGTGAGCGAGATTCCAAAGATGTAGACGATATGGGGAATAAAATATTGACCAAAGGATCTTCTAAGAGAAAAAAAACCCAAGAGAGACTAAGAAAAGAAACTATAATATGTTTATTTATGAGCAAGTTCCCAAATAGTGTGGGTATTGAGGAATTGCCTAATTGTTTCTCAATATAAGGATGTTAAAGGGATAGGTGCTGCCCCCACCAGGAGCTTTTTATAAAACAAAAATATTGTTTCCTCCGACCAAAGTGTGGGTTCTATTAACTCACACCGCCAGTGGGGGGAACAATTTTAGGGTAACTTTGGCTCCCACAAAGTCAAAGTCTGTCTATAAAAGAGGTAAGAACTTGAAGGACCTTTAAATTCCATCAGACTCAGGTTTAAATACAGAACAAATGTTCCAGTTTCACATTTATAATTATCAATAGTGATGAGCGAATCTGTCCCGGTTCACAACAAAAGTACAGTATATGGGTCACAAAACATGCAGCAGCCTAATACTAAGCACAGTGTTTATCTACAGTTACAGGTATGGGATCTGTCATCCATAACGCTGGGGACCTGGGGTTTTCCGGATAAGGGATCTTTCCGAAATTTGGATCTGTATATCATTAGTCTGCTAAAAAATAATGTAACCATTAAATAAACCCAATAGGATTGTTCTGCCCCCAATAAGGGGTAATTATATCTTAGTTGGGATCAAGTACAGGTACTGTTTTATTATTACAGAGAAAAGGGAATCATTTAACCATTAAATAAACCCAATAGGGCTGTTCTGCCCCCAATAAGGGGTAATTATATCTTAGTTGGGATCAAGTACAGGTACTGTTTTATTATTACAGAGAAAAGGAAATCATTTAACCATTAAATAAACCCAATAGGGCTGTTCTGCCCCCAATAAGGGGTAATTATATCTTAGTTGGGATCAAGTACAGGCACTGTTTTATTATTACAGAGAAAAGGGAATCATTTAACCATGAAATAAACCCAATAGGGCTGTTCTGCCCCCAATAAGGGGTAATTATATCTTAGTTGGGATCAAGTACAGGTACTGTTTTATTATTACAGAGAAAAGGGAATCATTTAACCATTAAATAAACCCAATAGGGCTGTTCTGCCCCAATAAGGGGTAATTATATCTTAGTTGGGATCAAGTACAGGTACTGTTTTATTATTACAGAGAAAAGGGAATCATTTAACCATGAAATAAACCCAATAGGGCTGTTCTGCCCCAATAAGGGGTAATTATATCTTAGTTGGGATCAAGTACAGGTACTGTTTTATTATTACAGAGAAAAAAGAAAGTAGAACTATTTGTTTATAGTGTCTGTCTCTGAATTCTCTGGCTGCTCCCTATACAGTTTATATAAGCTGCCAACCTCTAGCAGCATAAACCCATACAGTGTATAAATCAGAACTTCAAACAATCACTCGCAATGATTTCCCTTAGATAACACAGTAGGTACATTATCCATTCTAACACACAGGTATACGCAGGATTCATACTGTACTTACATGGGGGTAACTGAGGAGTACAGTTGTCAGTATCACAACAAGAGCTGACTATCTTGACGCTCCCGTTAGTGACACGGATACTTGCGGAGAAGTCGCATTGCTCTACTGGCGCGCACGATCTGATCAGAGACTTTGTTGCATTTCCTCCTTTATCAAAAATATGAAAATAAAAATACAACAATAAGTTTGTAGTAAAAGAGTATATTTACCAAATGAGTTGTCATGGGGCTTAGTACATCTAGGGTGGGATTTAGCAACGGTCGAGTTTGATTTTTTTTCTCTAATCAATTTAAAAAACCTCAGATCGGAGTTATGGTTCAAAAACTCCAGTATCTGGTATTTATTATGTGCAATAAACACAAAAACTTGAATGTAATTATTCATCTAAAGCAGCGGTTCTTTACCTATGGGTCGGGACCCCTTTGGGGTTGCCTAAGACAATTGGAAAACACATATTTCCGATGGTCTTAGGAATCATTTTATGGTTGGGGGTCACCACAACATGAGGAACTGTATTAAAGGGTTGGGGCATTAGGAAGGTTGAGAACCACTTTCTATAGAAGTCAATGGGAGTTGTCCTAGGCACAGTCAAGCCTTATTCTCAAACTCAAGTCTTTCGAGCTCGTAAACACAAAAAATTCAAGCGTTTGTAATTTGAACAAGTTTTCCTTATTATTAAATAAGCGACCATTCGATATATGAGTTTATTTCACTTTGAAACACAAACTCCAACACTGATGAATAAGCCCTCTAGTAATATATACATATATGTTATGTTTTGCCTTCTTCTCTCCTCATCCTCAACCCCATAGAACCTTTGTCACTCCCATTATGAACAGGAGTGGAGCACAGAAAGCCCATTCTGCACTAAGGGAAGCTTCACATAGCAACCATTTTTTAAAACTAAGGATTTGGTTGGATCTGAGTCTCTTAACAAGTAATTGCATTTGGCCAATTCCAGGATGAAACCCTAAATATCTCAATACTAAAATCTCTCTCTATAAAGCTCTTCAGACCCATGTAGAGTTGAAATGGCTCAGACAGCTGAGAGCTAAAGAAGCTTCTGCTGGGCCTGGGGCCCTTCCCTGATCTTTCTCCAAGAGACTTTGCGTATTCAAAGGATCGGCTTTCAGTGTTGTTCCTTCTGGCAAGCTGCCTAATCCTGTGGCTCAGGTAAGGAATCTCACACAATTAGGTGTATAGGGCTTACAGGGATATAGGGCAGGGACACCTTATGCAACACGCATTTTAGTACAATAAATACAATTAGTCATTATTACTCTTTCACAGGAGAAATAGGTTCTGTCCATGTACGATTATTAGGGATGCACAGAATCTGGTGTGAGTTTAGACCAGGCCAAACCAAATTGGAACCCTAATTACAGGGCAAATTAATAATTATGTAACTTTAGACTGAAAGATTTTTTTTTCTTTTGTGAGTTTGATCATTTGTAAATTATGAATTTGCCTGAATTTTGCCACATCCTAAAACTGGTCACTTGGTTCCTTTCCTAAAGGTTCTCTTGTGTTTGTGGGGATTACTGGGTTTAAGTAGGGAATAAAGAAAGGAAATATGGAGAATGGGAGCACTGTGTATGGGAGCAACTGGGTATGATTGGGGGCTGGAAGATGGGTTGGAAAGCACCGTGGGAGATTGGAGACCTTGGTTGGGGAACTGAAGGAAAAAACCTGAAGAAGAACTGTATGGAGGAGAATATGGCTGTTTATTATGGGGGAGAGTTGTGGAGAGAAGATATAAGAGAAGGAATAAAGGAAGGAATGGGTATGCTATGTGATTGGGAAAGTCAAGGGGGGTTGAGATGGAGGCTGTATCCATGGCAAGGGCCAATACCAGTAGATTGTGCAAACTGAGAGCTGGGCTAACTCCATGACTAAGAGCTGGGCTAACTCCATGACTAAGAGCTGGGCTAACTCCATGACTAAGAGCTGGGCTAACTCCATGACTAAGAGCTGGGCTAACTCCATGACTAAAAGCTGGGCTAACTCCATGACTAAAAGCTGGGCTAACTCCATGACTAAGAGCTGGGTTAACTCCATGACTAGGAGCTGGGCTAACTCCATGACTAAGAGCTGGGCTAACTCCATGACTGAGAGCTGGGCTAACTCCATGACTAAGAGCTGGGCTAACTCCATGACTGAGAGCTGGGCTAACTCCATGACTAAGAGCTGGGCTAACTCCATGACTAAGAGCTGGGCTAACTCCATGACTGAGAGCTGGGCTAACTCCATGACTAAGAGCTGGGCTAACTCCATGACTAAGAGCTGGGCTAACTCCATGACTGAGAGCTGGGCTAACTCCATGACTGAGAGCTGGGCTAACTCCATGACTGAGAGCTGGGCTAACTCCATGACTAAGAGCTGGGCTAACTCCATGACTAAGAGCTGGGCTAACTCCATGACTAAGAGCTGGGCTAACTCCATGACTAAGAGCTGGGCTAACTCCATGACTGAGAGCTGGGCTAACTCCATGACTAAGAGCTGGGCTAACTCCATGACTAAGAGCTGGGCTAACTCCATGACTGAGAGCTGGGCTAACTCCATGACTGAGAGCTGGGCTAACTCCATGACTGAGAGCTGGGCTAACTCCATGACTGAGAGCTGGGTTAACTCCATGACTAAGAGCTGGGCTAACTCCATGACTAAGAGCTGGGCTAACTCCATGACTAAGAGCTGGGCTAACTCCATGACTGAGAGCTGGGCTAACTCCATGACTAAGAGCTGGGCTAACTCCATGACTAAGAGCTGGGCTAACTCCATGACAAGAGCCAAACTCAGGCAGGTTATTTTAATATTTAGGGTGCCATAATTAATATTATTTCCATTCCTTACACTAATAGAACTTACCATTGGTTTCCACAGTGAACCAACTAACACAGTATTCTTCACCAGCGCAGGTCACATTGGCGCCCATGCAGGACATTTCCCCTCGGCACTCGGTGCATAACAGAGAGGAATCTAAAAGAAAAAAAATAATGTGCCGTTGTCGTTACAAAATTAATTTAAATAGCTCTGAAACTGAAATAACATAATTAAAGTAAGTAATTTGCAAAAGTGCTTCCATTTGTTTTAGGGTTTACTTATACTGTAGGGGTTTGAATTTGGTTCAGCCAGGAACTTAGATTTAGACAAATCTGAATCCTGCTGGAAAAGGCTCAGATTTGGCCAAAACCTGGATCTGGTGCATTCCTAGCGATAAAAACCCAGCGTTATTGTAATACAATACAGGTATAGGACCCATTATCCAGAATGCTCGGGACCAAGGGTATTCCGGATAAGGGGTCTTTCTGCAATTTGGATCTCCATACCTTAAGTCTACTAAAAAATCAATAAAACGTTAATTAAACCCAATAGGATTGTTTTGTATCCAATAAGGGGTAATTATATCTTAGTTGGGATCAAGTACAGGTACTGTTTTATTATTACAGAGAAAAGGGAATCATTTAACCATTAAATAAACCCAATAGGGCTGTTCTGCCCCCAATAAGGGGTAATTATATCTTAGTTGGGATCAAGTACAGGTACTGTTTTATTATTACAGAGAAAAGGGAATCATTTAACCATGAAATAAACCCAATAGGGCTGTTCTGCCCCCAATAAGGGGTAATTATATCTTAGTTGGGATCAAGTACAGGTACTGTTTTATTATTACAGAGAAAAGGGAATCATTTAACCATGAAATAAACCCAATAGGGCTGTTCTGCCCCCAATAAGGGGTAATTATATCTTAGTTGGGATCAAGTACAGGTACTGTTTTATTATTACAGAGAAAAGGGAATCATTTAACCATTAAATAAACCCAATAGGGCTGTTCTGCCCCAATAAGGGGTAATTATATCTTAGTTGGGATCAAGTACAGGTACTGTTTTATTATTACAGAGAAAAGGGAATCATTTAACCATTAAATAAACCCAATAGGGCTGTTCTGCCCCCAATAAGGGGTAATTATATCTTAGTTGGGATCAAGTACAGGTACTGTTTTATTATTACAGAGAAAAGGGAATCATTTAACCATGAAATAAACCCAATAGGGCTGTTCTGCCCCCAATAAGGGTAATTATATCTTAGTTGGGATCAAGTACAGGTACTGTTTTATTATTACAGAGAAAAGGGAATCATTTAACCATGAAATAAACCCAATAGGGCTGTTCTGCCCCAATAAGGGGTAATTATATCTTAGTTGGGATCAAGTACAGGTACTGTTTTATTATTACAGAGAAAAGGGAATCATTTAACCATTAAATAAACCCAATAGGGCTGTTCTGCCCCAATAAGGGGTAATTATATCTTAGTTGGGATCAAGTACAGGTACTGTTTTATTATTACAGAGAAAAGGGAATCATTTAACCATGAAATAAACCCAATAGGACTGTTCTGCCCCCAATAAGGGGTAATTATATCTTAGTTGGGATCAAGTACAGGTACTGTTTTATTATTACAGAGAAAAGGGAAATCAGTTTTAAAATTCTAAATTATTTCATTAAAATGGAGTCTATGGGAGACAGGCTTTCTGTAATTTGGAGCTTTCTGGATAACAGGTTTTATGATAAGGGATCCCATACCTGTAATAATAAAAATTCATAGCATCACAAAGTATATACACTGCAATGAGCTTTGTGCATATTGCCCAGACCTGGCCAGCAGTACATTGCAATAGATATTATTACCCAGGCTTGCCTATCTATACAGTGCAATGAGCACTTGTTGCTAAATATTAGTACAAGGCACAAATCTCTATGTCTGGATTTCCAGCCAATGTAGTGCTATGGGCTTTGAGCAGGATGAGTCCAAACATGCATGTCAGATAGGGCAAGAAGCTTTATTTATATAACCCCACACAGGTTAGCAATACAGGGCAGAACAATATTAGTCCAGATAGGTCTGCTGATACAGTGCAACGAGTATTATGAACATTACCCTAGAAAGAACAATAATACAGTTGAATTAGGTTTAGGGATATTAACCAAAGATAGAACATTGATGACATATAATTGATTTTGAGTATAATATACAATACAAAAAGGGCAATTGGTTCCCAGTATAATTGACCCTATTGTGTGTTAATGTGACTGTACTCTGCACTGGGGCTGTGAATATTCCGCATCAGGGATTCTCATGTATATCCAGCGCAGCCATAAGGGCTTTTTCCTCCTACTGCAGGATGTTTGTTGAAAACCATCAACCCCCTATGGAGGTGAGCATGAAAAATTTTAGTAGGAGAAAGGACAATGATGTTAAATGAACATATTCACTCCAAAGAATTCAAATGTTCTCCAATCAAAAATGGTCAGTGTCTCCCCCAATGGTTGAACCCTTCCTAATTCTGGGGTGCATGGTTATGAATATCATCCAGTAAAGAGAGACTCAACCTGGTCCCATTCCTCTAGGTAAGTATAACCTAGGGATTACTAACCCCCACTATTTCTCCAAAGGGGGATCTCAGAACTGTCCTAACCTGCTAAACCTAAGCCCTTAGGGTCTACTATGACAAGGTCTAACTCCCAATCACCAATCCTCATTCATGAGGTCCTGGTAACCAAACTTAATCCAGAAATGCTGCTGGACCCTCTACACCCCCTCCCGCTACTGAGTAGAAGCACCAAACACATGGCAATCCTTTCTCTTTTATCAACTTGAGGACACGACATCCCATAATATCATTTAACTAATGGGTGGAATACTCCCCATAGGGCACCCATATTGAAAATGTCCTCTAAAGGAGAAATATATCCCCATACCCTACATATCAGTCCCTGCCCCAGTGGAGCTTACAATCTAAAGGCTTTATCACATTCATTGTGGTCAATTTTTTTCAGGAGCCAATTAACTTGTATGTTTTTGGAGTGTGGAAGGAAACCAGAGTGCAGATGGGAAACAAACAATGCTTGTAGATTGTGAGCTCTTTAGGGCTCTTCCCCTCCTGTATCGGTTATTGATTGCTTTATATGTTACTCTGTATGTCCAATGTATGTAACCCACTTATTGTACAGCGCTGCGGAATATGTTGGCGCTTTATAAATAAATGTTAATAATATATGCTACCCACTGCCCCACCATGCTGCCCATATAGCTGCCCCACTAGTGATCATAGGCAAATTCTGGTAACCACAGTTCTAGAGACATCCTGATGAAGAGCACATTGTTTCTACTGATTAAACTAAAGCTTCCAATATACCATGGTCTATTGACACCTCAGTCCAAGATACATATTTGTAAAAAGTCCCCACCCCATTAGGGGACAACAGCTCTTTCAAGCTACTTTTAAGGAGTCTGGAACCAAAAAAAATGCTTTTCTATGATTATTTGGCGACTATATCCTTCTATATTACATATAAATCCAGAGACTTACCCACTGCAGCAAACGCAATGACAAAAGAGATCAATCCCAGAAGAAATCTCATTGTTTTAGTTCTCCTCTTTACACAAATCAAACAGCCAGGGAAACAAACAGTAAAGCTTATATAGAATACAGGGCTTGTGGGTTGTGAAATACCCAACAAAAGAAGAGGTTAAACAATGCCAATCAAAATGAAGCCACGCCTCCTGCCAGCTGGCAGTGGGGTAAATGCATAGGAAACTCTCACACCCACAGTAGGTGCCAAGGACACACCCAACATTATTCTATGGCAGCAAAGGCAGATAAGATCATCTTTGGAAGCTTATTATTGTGTAGAGCAGCTCCTGGGTTATAAAGCAATAATTGCCACATTAATGTCCCGCATGTGATAGTGACTGATTAAATACAGTACTGGGAATTGAGGTTAAGACGGACGTCTGGGGACTTCACATGCTTCCAAATGTTGTGCTATTGGGGAAATAGGTTCCATTCATTGTATTGCATTCTTGTTTCTTAGTGGCACTGATTGAAGTCTTCAGTTCATATTACTATACTGTACTTATGGGATAGATTCAGTGCTGTATTTAGGTCTAGTACCACCCTACACACTGGACCTAAGAACCCCCCCCCCCCCAAAGCTTGTGATCTGCCCATGTTTGTGATGTCACATCCACCAATGCCATGTGACTATGGGCCTGGTACCCCTCACCACTGGATTAACACATAGTGAGTTTTTTTTCTTTTTCATTCATATATAGTGATGGGCAAAATGTTTCGCCAGGCATGGATTTGTGGTGAATTTCCGCGCTTTGCCATTGGCGGTTTGTTTCGGGAAATGACAAAATTAGCAGAGGAAAAATTCGCAGCGCGTCCAAAAATTGACGGCCACGTCAAAAGAATAGTCACGGGCGTCAAAAATTAGTTGGGCAACAAAAGAATGGGCACATGACAAAAGAATAGCCGCGGGCGACAAAAGAATAGCTGCGTGACAAAAGAATAGCCACGGGGGACAAAATAATAGCCGCGTGACAAAAGAATAGCCGCGGGCGACAAAAGAATGGCCGCATGACAAAAGAATAGCCACGGGCGACAAAAGAATAGCTGCGTGACAAAAGAATAGCCACGGGTGACAAAATAATAGCCGCGTGACAAAAGAATAGCCGCGGGTGACAAAAGAATAGCCGCGTGACAAAAGAATATTCTTTTTTACGCGCAACATTTTCCCCATTTTGCAAATTTTCTGCCGTTTCAGTGAAGCGAAACGGGACAGATTCGCTCATCACTGTTCATTTAGGCTCCCACAGATTGTCCCCAAAAACCTGCCACCCTAGGCATGGGCCCTTGGGTGCCCCAATAAGGGGTAATTATATCTTAGTTGGGATCAAGTACAGGTACTGTTTTATTATTACAGAGAAAAGGGAATCATTTAACCATTAAATAAACCCAATAGGGCTGTTCTGCCCCCAATAAGGGGTAATTATATCTTAGTTGGGATCAAGTACAGGTACTGTTTTATTATTACAGAGAAAAGGGAATCATTTAACCATTAAATAAACCCAATAGGGCTGTTCTGCCCCAATAAGGGGTAATTATATCTTAGTTGGGATCAAGTACAGGTACTGTTTTATTATTACAGAGAAAAGGGAATCATTTAACCATTAAATAAACCCAATAGGGCTGTTCTGCCCCCAATAAGGGGTAATTATTTAGTTGGGATCAATTACAAGGTATTATTTTATTTCTACAGAGAAAAAGGAAATCAGTTTTAAAACTCTGAATTATTTGATTAAAATGGAGTCTATGGGGGACGGGCTTTCCATAATTCGGAGCTTTCTGGATAATGGGTTTCCAGATAAGGGATCCCATACCTGTATTAAGAAGCATATAAAAATAAAATATAACGGTAAAGAGAAGGAAGTGTGAGACCCCCTGATCACACCAGTTTTTCCCACAGAGTATACTCATCACCAGGAAATGTCACACACAATTAAAAATGATGAAAACAAAGGACAACTACATACCTCATCCCGGACAGTAGAGGAAGAGATTATGTAAAGTAACTTTGAAGCCATTCATTCCTGTTTTATTGTTAATTACTCATTACACAGCTATGGCCCATACCTCATCTCTACTGAAGGACTTGGCCACTTATGTTCCACCTGTAATCTCATATGTAGGTAACTTCCTAGTATCTTGACTGGATCTGACTGTTGGTTCTAGAAAAGAACTGTTATTAGTAACATCTGTTCATTCGGATCAAACTAGTAACATAACAAAAGTCTTTTGGGCCCCTTTGCTAAAACTGGAACTGGGGTTCTTCTCATCCTACCCCTTCTTATCCTCCTTACAACTCAGATACCTCTCTTGGCCTCCCAGGGTTCCTGTCTAGTGCCATCAAAGCACAGAGGACCTCAGAGGTAATGATGGGCAAAATGTTTTGCCAGGCCTGGATTTGTGGCAAATTTTCCACCATTGGTGGATTGTTTAGCGACGCGGATGAAAAAATTTGCTTCAAAAATGAATAGTCGCGGGCGTCAAAAGAATAGCTGTGCGACAAAAGAATAGCCACGTGACAAAAAAATATCCGCAGGCGACAAAAGAATAGCTGCGGGTGACAAAAGAATAGCTGCGGGTGACAAAAGAATATCCGCGGGTGACAAAAGAATATCCGCGGGCGACAAAAGAATAGCTGCGGGTGACAAAAGAATAGCCACGTGACAAAAGAATATCCGCGGGCGACAAAAGAATAGCTGCGGGTGACAAAAGAATAGCTGCGGGTGACAAAAGAATATCCGCGGGTGACAAAAGAATATCCGCGGGCGACAAAAGAATAGCTGCGGGTGACAAAAGAATAGCTGCGGGCGACAAAAGAAGAGCCGCGAGTGACAAAAGAATAGCCGTGGGCGACAAAAGAATAGCCGCAGGCGACAATTTTTTTTTGACGAGCGACATTTTCGCCATTTCGCGAATCTTTTGAAAGATTCGTGAATTTTTCGGTGAAGCGAAACAGGACAGATTTGCTCATCACTACTCAGAGGTCCTAATGCAGCCTTACCCCCTCCAAGCTAGTAATGTTACCACTGGATCCAGTCTCTTATAAAACGCAGATCAGTTATCATTTATCATACATTAAATTTGCAAATGTCAGGAGGTAAAGTGGACCATAATGTTCCTCAGAACCACAAGAGGAGACAAAAGCCCAGAGCATGGTATTATGGTTGGTTGAGGTATAAAGTATGAACAGCTGACCCAGAGCTTGGTTCACCCCTTTACTACTAATCACACAAACAATTTCTATATACAATGACTTCAAGGAAGCAAATGATTTCAGGAAGAAGATAAGGGAGGGGCAGCAGCTGCCATGACCTGGGCTAATAATATGCCTAATCTATTCCGAGGATAATTACGCTAATCCCCATAAACCCTCTAGGGCAAACCACACAATTTTTATAGGAGTTCTAAATGTGTTCATTGTTATTTGTGGAATGATTAATTGAGGCACATGGGATTTCCTATTAGTGATTTTCATGGTCTTCCTACTGTAAGCTTTACATGACCTGCTAAAACTTGTTAGGCAATCAGTACTTTTGTAGATTGATAGCTAGCGCCTCGTGTAAAATAGGGTAAAGGATTACTATATCCTGAAATTTTAATCAAAATTATATTACCATGGTGGCATTATTCATGGTTTCTCATGGTATGGTCTATGAGCAAACTTAGGGGGCTGTTCATGCTCAATAGATGGGAAAACTTATGAAGACAGACTGGCCCAGTTGGGTTTGTTTACAGAAGAGACGCTTAAGGGGTGACATGATAACTATGTATAAATATATAAGGGGATCATATAATAACCTTTCTAATGTTTTATTTACCAGTAGGCCCTTCCAACGGACACGAGGGCACCCACTCCATTTAGAAGAAGGGAGGTTCCGTTTAAATATTGGGAAAGGGTTTGTTACAGTGAGAGCTGTGAGGGTGTGGGATTCCCTCCCTGAATCAGTTTTACTGGCTGATACATTAGATAGGTACAAGAAGGGGCTGGGTGGGTATTTAGCAAGTGACAGAATACAGGGTTATGGGAGATAGGGATCCAGGGACTGGGCCGACTGCCATCTTGGAGTCAGGAAGGAATTTTTCCCTTCTGGGGCAAATTAGAGAGGCTTCAGATGGGGTTTTTGCCTTCCTCTGGATCAACTAGCAGTTAGGCAGGTTATATATAGGCATTATGGTTGAACGTGATGGACATACGTCTTTATTCAACCCAACTTACTATGTTACCTAAGCTGGTGTAGTAACAGGGACATGGAAATATCTGTCTTATGGTATCTTACTCTACTGAATTTTTCCTGTTCCTGAAATATGTCAATGGAAAGCCATAAATGGCTATTTTTGACTGTCTACAACCATATCATAGAACAGTCCCTAACTACTACTATACTGCCACAATAGAAGGCCAATGGGAAGCAATCAAGATTATGCGAGCCTAGTTACTGTGTAGTGTAGAGAACAATATTTGCAGAGGGGAGGCTTGGACCAGGGGCTGGGAGGGACCAGTCTGAAGGAACATAAGGTTGAGATTGGGGGAAGTAACTTGCTGTTTACCTACAGTATATATTCCTGGAAGTCCAGTCTGTAGGATTAATTAGCCTAAGAACTGTGGTGAGCACAAATTAAACCAAGAGAAGGTATTGGAGAACCAAAATCTCTTGCTTTATTGTTAACTTGGACCACCCCGAAAAACAGTTGCCAAACACAAATGCATGCAAAAATGTTATTGAAAGAAAGTTGCTGTTCTTGTATAGAGCCAGAACTGAGAGATCAGACCTTTCTAATAGGTAAAATATTTTATTGTCAGCAAAGCACGACAACAGCAAACAGATAATACAAAGTCCCAAGTCCCTAAGGCAGTAGATCCCAGACTGTGGACCTCAAAAGGGGCTTGGAACGGTGACAGGGGGCTCAGCTTGAAGGTTAGTCAAGGCAAAAGCTTGGGCTATTGCCTATTTGGTGTCCTAGATATACCAGCTTGGAAGTCATTGAGAATTAGGGGGGACCTGGAAGACTGAAAACCCAATGATTTCACTATTTTATCTGAAAAAGTGGTTTGTAGGCAAGCAAGGTCTTTGTCTTTTATTGGTAGAACTATAGTACCTTCTGTCAGGCCCAAAAATTGGGTAAATAACTCAACAATTCTGTTTAAAAGAAATCAGATAAGATTTAATTTACATCGATGGGGAAACAATGTACAAATGCAATATTGTACACAAAACGTCCAAGTTGTTTACATTATATCATTCCTTTTTATACCCTTCAGTATGGATTTCCAAAAGCCCCCACTGCCCCCATATCTTGTCCAATCAGAGTCCAATATTCCTCCTTTATCTGTCCATCATTCGCGAAGCTTCTCCAGACGTTTGACCATACGTGACAGCAGAAGTTTCTGGACTTTTCCAAAACAACATGTGACACCTGGGGTCCTCCGATAGCGTGGGGTGACGATGTAGGATTCAAAACAATTTATGTTAAAAGTTCAACAACTTTTTGCTAATTCTAGGCCTTAAATATACTAGTAGGCCTAAAGCCTGTATACCTGTGGTTAAACCTGTCCTCACACTTCCTGTGAGAGCCGATATTCTAATTCTTCTTGGTGCTGTTAGCAAAAAAGCTTTGGGAAACTCTTAAACCATTTAGGAAAAATAAACATTTGTAACCACTAGATTGTTGCATTATTTTAGAAAAGATCATATAAAACCTTCATAAGAAGAAACTTTGAGGACCCTCTGCTCCAGGAGATCAACCTGTGGCCTAGTTTCTATATTTATATCAAACCTTATCCAATCATGTCAAGGAATAAACACAAGTCAAGCACCTGGCTTTTCTGAGATACATTAGCAATAGGACTGATGCCTTTTATAGTACAGGTATGGAACCCATTATCCAGAATGCTCGGGACCAAGGGTATTCCGGATAAGGGGTCTTTCCGTAATTTGGATCTCAGTACCTTAAGTCTACTAAAAAATCAATAAAACATTAATTAAACCCAATAGGATTGTTTTGCATCCAATAAGGATTAATTATATCTTAGTTGGGATCAATTAAAAGGTTCTGTTTTATTTCTACATAGAAAAAGGAAATCAGTTTTAAAATTCTGAATTATTTGATTAAAATGGAGTCTATGGGAGACGGGCATGCCGTAATTCGGAGCTTTCTGGATAATGGGTTTCCGGATAAGGGGTCCGATACCTGTATTATTTAACCATGAAATAAACCCAATAGGGCTGTTCTGCCCCAATAAGGGGTAATTATATCTTAGTTGGGATCAAGTACAGGTACTGTTTTATTATTACAGAGAAAAGGGAATCATTTAACCATGAAATAAACCCAATAGGGCTGTTCTGCCCCAATAAGGGGTAATTATATCTTAGTTGGGATCAAGTACAGGTACTGTTTTATTTCTAAAGAGAAAAAGGGAATCATTTTTAAAAATTAGAATTATTTGCTTATAATGGAGTCTATGGGAGATGGCCTTTCCGTAATTCGGCGCTTTCTGGATAATGGGTTTCCGGATAAGGGATCCCATACCTGTATTACAATGTTTTATTAGTGTATAGGCATTTCAGTTGACTGACATCTTCATATTCGAGTCTTTGTCATTTACAAACCACAAAAAAAGCTTATATTACATCAGACCATGATGAAGAAGAGTATTAATATCTCCCTTATATACGTCACAATGTTTCTCTGTATGATATAGTGTGTATCACCCACTGGGCGTATCACAACCGTTCATAACAAGAGACAGAATCTGGAAAATGTCCAATCTATTTACCATTTCTCTCAGGATAAATTCACATTGACTTTATATTGCTGAAGCTTTGCCCACATTGACCAAAGGAAACTCGTGCATTTGGGAAAGGTTCAAGTTACCCCAAGTCACATCTGCATCTCATGTATAGAATTGTGGGGTATTTATTTGAGCTCCTTATTACATTTATTTCTTATTTTTTATTAAAAATATTTATTATTATTATTAATATTTATTAGTTATTTTTTATTAATTATTTTATTTTTTATTTTTATTATTATTACATTTTTTTTATTACATATTTGAGCTCCTTATTATATTTCAGTTGGACCTTTGTCAGTACAATATAGACTTCATTGAATTAGTGAGACAATTCATACTTTTCTTTCTTCAAAAGGAGTCACTCATTCATTCACAAGGAGATTGAACGTTCCCAAGCCTTACACTGCACAGGGAATGATTATGAATAGCGATGAGCGGATTTTTTAGATTCACAGCGGAAAAAAAAAAATCACATGACAAACGCGTTTCGCAAATTTTCGCGTAGTTTCACAAATTTTCCCGCGAATTGAAGTGGGACAGGTTCGCTCATCTCTAACTATGAAACACAAGTGATATGTTGGTCTAAAGGTGGCCATACAACTAAGATCCGCTCACTTGGCGACGTCGCCCGATATCCCCATCAACCGGTGGGCGATATTGAGTTAATATAATCTTTTGGCCTTGGCAGGTATAGGCATAAAGAACAATGGGTATAGGTACTCATTGGTTCGGGGACCTCATCAATGAACCGATGAGGTCCCCGATCAGCTGAAAAATCAAACCTGCCCAATCGAGATCTGGTCGGTAGGGGAGGCCCGTCGTTAGTGCCCATACAAGGCCTGATAATCTGCCGAAACGGTCTGGGGGACCAATATTGACAGCTACAATCGACCTGTGTATGGCCACCTTAATCTGGTGGAGTGAGCATAACATTTTAGAATTAAAATGTAAACATGAAGACAAATCTACTTGTTCTGGCTCAATGGTTATTAATGATGGCGTCTTTGTACTGTAACATTATAGAACAGTTGAAGATTCACTGAACTGTATTCCTAGAACACTCACGGAAAACACAGATAGTTCCTCTCCGACAATAGAGAGACATGTAACTATGCAACTATGGCTATACATTTCATCTACCAACACCGAACCCACTTATTCGCCCACGCATGGTTTAATAAACCTACATTCTCTAAATATTTCTAAGTTATTCCTAAACCATTCGCTAGTACCCAATGCACCTCTACCTCCATGGACGTTTCCTACAAGATCAGTCACTGGTTGCATCCAGTTTCCCAAACCAATAGTCTATTTCTGGTTCTGTATTTAAAAAGAAGCTGCTTACACTATGAGAATCCAGTTGATATTTTCCATTGAGCGATATTAACATTTCAAAGTATCTTATTAAACTGTCCATCTTTTCAAAGTTGGTTTGGAATGGAAATGGTTAAGTTGTCTGCGCCAGTAACATGAGTAGGGTGTGGAACTACAGCGACTGTAACGTTCTTGCACAATTTATTACACATCGTGGATAAACAACAGTGATGTTCTTCTTGATCTTTTACTACCACGTCATCCATACTATAGGTCTAATCCATTCTATTCTTCCATTTGTACCTTTATATAGAACTATAAGTTACACTACTTTGAAAAACGTCTTCCTTAAACCATGATATTGTTGATCCTAAAGGCAGACTCAGCTTTGTTCCACAACTCAAGTGGATATTTCAGCCTTCTCTTATGCGTAAAACTTATGGGAAATTCTGTTGTATCCACATCAACAAATATCCCAAACCTTGTAGGAGGAGCCACCATTCTAATATGGATCTGCCATTTCTTATTCTCTATGTATTTGTCATTTATTGATGTCTCATTTGGCCCCATCCATGATCTTCCATCGTGTAGCTTTGATGGTTCCATGGAGCCTATGTTTTTTTTAAAATGATTCCGCCATTTCAGGGATACTTATAAGTTTCAAAACTTATTTTCCAAAAAGCTTTATCATCAATGTTGTATTCCCATAAATCCCGGTTACTTATCCATGCATTAATATGGATATCATCACCATCAATAAATGAAGGGTTGATCCAACAGGTTCTGACGGCACCAGTTTGACTGCCAATACAAAGTTCACCTTCTATATCATTAGATATATTGAAATCCATTGGCCGGTGACAATAGTTCTCAGTTCTCTCGGTAAAAGGTTAATGGAGTCTTCTATATTATCAAATATCCCTCAGCCAAGGGCCTTAGTAGTACAAGTGTGATGTAGGGAAAATCATGGCTTTATGGCAAGTTTCTTTGTATTTTTCATCTTCATTTCAAGCTGAATCTTTATTCCTGTAAAGGGAACATACAGTGTCACTTGTTGTAATCTTATAATAAAACAGTACCTGTACTTGATCCCAACTAAGATATAATTACCCCTTATTGGGGGCAGAACAGCCCTATTGGGTTTATTTAATGGTTAAATGATTCCCTTTTCTCTGTAATAATAAAACAGTACCTGTACTTGATCCCAACTAAGATATAATTACCCCTTATTGGGGCAGAACAGCCCTATTGGGTTTATTTAATGGTTAAATGATTCCCTTTTCTCTGTAATAAAACAGTGTCTGTACTTGATCCCAACTAAGATATAATTACCCCTTATTGGGGGCAGAACAGCCCTATTGGGTTTATTTAATGGTTAAATGATTCCCTTTTCTCTGTAATAATAAAACAGTACCTGTACTTGATCCCAACTAAGATATAATTAATCCTTATTGGATGCAAAACAATCCTATTGGGTTTAATAAATGTTTTATTGATTTTTTAGTAGACTTAAGGTATGGAGATCCAAATTACAGAAAGAGCCCTTATCCGGAATACCCTTGGTCCCGAGCATTCCGGATAATGGGTCTTATACCTGTATATGGGCAAAATGATTTTTCCCTGTTTATTGTGCATCTAAACTAGTGACGGGTGAAATTTTTCGCCAGGCATTGGATTTGCGGCGAATCTCCACGTTTCGGCATTGGCAGAATTTTTTCGTGAAATGGTCATCAAAATTCGCCGTGCAAAAAAAAATTGTCATGCGCATTTTCTGCATTTCGTGAATATTTTGAAAGATTTGTGAATTTTTCGACAGTACAGATTCGCTTATCACCAGTCAAAACTGTGCGCAAAATGTTCAAGTTAAAATCCGCCATCTAAAAGCTGTCAAGGTTATGTCAATGGCAGCTGTGATTGGCTACTCTTTCTTCTCATGGTTTTAGGTTTTCTGGGTTGTTGTTTTTTAACCTTCCATTTGTGTGAATGAAAAATTCATCTTTTTTGGATATTTTCTGCATTTTTTTCTCATTCGTGCCTTTTTTTTTTTTTAAACTTTTTAATAAATCACTTGCCATTCGTGGTTTTAGAGAAAATTAGTTTTTCGGGACTTCAAAATTGTCTAAAAACCATGATGATGATGAATGGGCCTCCCCAACTTACCTTCCCAACCGTCATTGGCCCAGAGGACTTATTCAGTAAATGTCATTTTATTTAAGGGATGCACCGAATCCATGATTCGGATCGGTAACCGGCCAGGATTCTGCCCCTTTTTGGTTCGGATTTGGCTGAATCCACGATCCTGGCCTATCTGAATCCTAATTAGCATATGCTAAATAGGATTTGGAAGGGTTAAATGTCACTACGTGAACACGGAAATTGATTTTTTTTCGCCCTTCCAAATCCTAATTAGCATATGCTAATTAGGATCCAGATTCGGTTCAGTATTCAGCCGAATCCTTTACGGTGGATTAGGGGGTTTGGCCGAACCCGAAAAACTGGGTTTGGTGCATCCCTATTTTATTTCCAATATAAACATGTAACAGACAATGTATACAGGGTTACACACAGTGTATGATCCAATCGTGACATCAGTCGGGAGTATGTATCCCGCACCCTTACAGTTTCAGGTACCAGGGTGAGTAAACCCAAAGCCTGACATTTCTAATGCAGATACTGTTGTTGCAATGGACCTACCTCCACCCTTGAAGCTACAAGGATACGGAAAGGTGTCAGTAAAGGAGTTTGTCTTGTAACATGTAATTGTCTCCCCGTGTCTACAAGGAAATCTGTAGCACTAATATATGTACTGCCCAACCCATTTATATGTATTGGGGACAGGAATTCAAGAAGATGAGGTTTGGATATTTTTAGTTATTGCATGACATGGGTAACAATAGATGTTTAATTTGAATGAGATTTCCTGCTCCTTAATTTGCCTAATGAGTGGGGCATCAGGTGACTCATTGGCTGTATCTGGTATTTCTGTAGGTGGCACTTAGATCTAACTACGCCATTTTCTTTTCCGATTCTCTCAGCTGTAGGTCCTTGTCAAAGGCTTTAAAATGTCTCTGGGCTGTGTGCTCCCTCAGAGATCAGCTGACAGGAAGTGATGCAGCTCTAACTGTAACAGGAAGTAGTGTGGGAGCAAAAGGCAGAACTCTGCCCATTCATTGGCTGATGGGGCCTAGCATGTATGTGTGCCTTGGCTTGTTTGTGTGCACTGTGAATCCTATGATCCCAGGGGGCGGCCCTTAGTACATAAAATGGCAGTTTCCTATTTAGGATTACCCAATGGCACATACTACTAAATAAGTATATTTATATGAAAATGGTTTATTTAGATGAAGCAGGGTTTTACATATGAGCCGTTTATGGGATATATTTCATAGAGACCTACATTGTTTGGGGGTATAGTTTCCCTTTAATATTTGTTTAACCTTAAGTTGTCCCAAAAAGGTTTTCTGTGTCCTATAGTGATGAGCGAATTTTTTCGCCAGGCATGGCTTTGCAGCAAATTTCAGCGTGAAAATTCTCCGCAGAAAAATTAGTTGCGTGGATTTTTTTTTTTGTCCCGCATCAAAAAAAGGGTGCGGTCGGGGGCAACAAAAAAGACACGCGAAAAAAAATCCTGTGGCAAATGCGTTTTGTAAATTTATTGCCGTTTCACGAATTTTATGGCCAAGTGAAACGGGACAGATTCGCTCATCACTAATGTCCTGTAATGACCACTGCTATTTCTGCCTTTGGATCATTTGCTAAAAGTCATCTCCTATACTTGCCAATGTAGGTTGTAGTTGCCTTGAACCAGAGACCAGGTACATTTGTTTACAAATGGTTGGATCATTGCCTGGGAGACTTGGGCATCTTCTAACCCCATTACCAGTCACTACATTGGTTCAAAAAGTGGCAAAAATTCATTGACAATGTTTAAGATTATTCATCACCTCAGGGTTTGGAGTATTTCCTCCCACAGTGAGCCGAGCGAGTTATTGGAGCCGGTCTCTGCCAGTGCCACTTATTATTCCGTGCCCGTCCATTTCTGGTGCATCGACTTGGGGTGTCAGCCTGAAGGTCCCCATACACGGGCCGATTCTAGCTGCCGATATTGGTCCCTTAGACAGATTCGGCAGCTAATCGGCCCGTGTATGGGCACTACTGAGGGGCCTGCCCGACCGATATCTGCCTGAAATCAGCCAGATATCGATCGGGCAGGTTAAAAATTTTTGGTGGATCGGGGACCGCATCGGCTCGTTGATGTGGTCCCCAAACTGACTGCACCTATTCCAGCCATTATAATTTGATCATTTATTGCCCACCAGTAGGTGGCGACCTCACCAGCCGAGTGGAACTTAACGTGTATGGGGACCTTTGGGTAACCAACATCGAAATACCTTGTTTACTTGCTTATTAGATGTATGAGATTCAAACAAGAAAGAATCTTTTGCTATGTTGTACGGGGGGAGATCTTGTACTGTTTTCATCAGCTGCTCTTCTATCTTGATCTTTCTGCCTTTACCAACAATAATTAATTAGTGATGAGCTAAATTTTTTTTTTTTTTTTTTTTTTTTTTTTTTTTACGAGGTTTGGATTCGCAGTGAATTTCCGCAAATTCCATGAAAATTTCTTGCGGAAAAATTCATCGCACGTCAAGAAAAAGCTGCGGTCGCATCAATTGGAATGGGCGTGGTTGTGTCAAAATGGGTGCAGTCAGGGGGTGCCCCGCTAAATTTGGTCCCCATGGCTGGAGCTAAACCCCGGTATACCTGCAGGAATAGGAGGCTCCTAGGCTACTAACTTCCACACTCCGAACGGAGGACTACCTCAACCTCAACTAATGTTTTCAGAATAGTAATTGCCATGTGTCTGCTCTAGTGTTCAAATCTCTGTACTGTATGCCTCCTCTTTGTTAAATCTCTGTATAACACCGTGCGCACCAGCATATGTATCTTAGACTTGTGCCTAAATGCTGTGTATTTCCGTTGCTCCCCCTTCCTCCCCCCCCTCCTCCATGTTACTAAAACAATAAAAATGATACTTTAAAAAAAAAAAAATGGGTGCAGTCACATCAAATAAAGTCGCACACAAAAAAAAAAAAGACACGGGTGACAAAAAAGTCACGCAGCAAATGTGTCACATATTTTTCAGCCGTATTGCTGTAGCACGGTTAGTCCCCATTGGGACGTAGCGCTGTTAGGCCGTATTACTGTATCGCTGTTTCAGTTCTCATAATTTCTCTTTTCTGGTCACACAAACAGTAGGTGGAGAATCTATTAAAAACCACCAGATTGAGTGTGTACCCTCTTCAAGATATTTATTTTTATTTATACAAAGTGTTGTTACAATAACTAACCCTATAGTTTTAAATTTAATATGGTTGACCTGTTTTCCAGGGTTTTGTAAAAATTAATTTCCTTTTAGAATATTATAGCTCTGGCTCTGGGAATTCTCCAATGTCTCCCTGAGACACCTATGAAAGACTGATGGATACACAGAGTGTATCTCCTGGTTTGTGTCCTAAATAAACCAGAATGCTAAAGCATTCTTTGTATGCATAGACATGAATTGTTTTTAAACCACTAGAGGGCACTGTAGCATTATGAGTTTGTGGACAGTTCCCTACTTGCACCACTAGAGGGCACTGTAACATTATGAGTGTGAACTGTTCCCTAGTTACACCACTAGAGGGCACTGTAGCATTATGAGTTTGTGTAAACAGTTCCCTACTTACACCACTAGAGGGCACTGTAGCATTATGAGTTTGTGTGGACAGTTCCCTAGTTACACCACTAGAGGGCACTGTAGCATTATGAGTTTCTGTGAACGGTTCCCTAGTTACACCACTAGAGGGCACTGTAGCATTATGAGTTTGTGTGAACGGTTCCCTAGTTACACCACTAGAGGGCACTGTAGCATTATGAGTTTGTGTGGACAGTTCCCTAGTTACACCACTAGAGGGCACTGTAACATTATGAGTGTGAACGGTTCCCTAGTTACACCACTAGAGGGCACTGTAGCATTATGAGTTTGTGTGAACGGTTCCCTAGTTACACCACTAGAGGGCACTGTAGCATTATGAGTTTGTGTGAACAGTTCCCTAGTTACACCAGTAGAGGGCACTGTAGCATTAGGAGTTTGTGTGAACGGTTCCCTAGTTACACCACTAGAGGGCACTGTAACATTATGAGTGTGAACGGTTCCCGGTCTCCAATTGTAGCGAACCTTTACATGGAAGAAGTGGAAAAGAAAGCCCTGGACACCTTCAAGGGAACAACACCAAGTCATTGGTTCAGATATGTGGATGACACCTGGGTCAAAATTAAAGAACGCGAGGTTCCAGCCTTCACCAAACACATAAACTCGGTGGACAAAAACATAACGTTCACAAGGGAAGATGTGAAAGACAGCAAACTGGCTTTTTTGGACTGTGCTATAGTTATCAAAGAGGGGAGGGACCTGGATATTGAAGTATACAGGAAACCCACCCACACAGACCAGTACTTGCTGTTTGACTCCCACCACCCTTTGGAACATAAACTGGGTGTAATTAGGACTGTACATCATCGGGCTGAAACTGTGGCATCCAATGCAGAGGCCAAGGAGAAAGAATATAAACATCTAAAAGGAGCTCTGAAAACTTGTGGGTACCCAGACTGGGCCTTCATCAAAACCAAATCAAAGACCAACAGAAAGACCAGACCTACAAACAGAAGGGAGGAACACAGCAGGCGAAACAACATAGTCATCCCATATGTTGCTGGAACATCAGAAAAACTTAGGAGAATTTTCAACAAACATCGCATTCCTGTGTTTTTCAAACCCAGCAACACCCTGAGACAGAAGCTGGTGCACCCGAAAGACCCAACACCCAAGCACATGAAAAGTAATGTGGTCTATGCTGTCCAGTGTAGTGAAGAGTGCTCAGACTTATTCATTGGGGAGACAAAACAACCTCTCTGTAAGAGAATGGCCCAACATAGGCGGGCAAACTCCTCAGGACAAGACTCAGCGGTCTATCTACACCTCAAAGAAAAAGGTCACTCTTTTGAGGACAGTAACGTGCATATTTTGGACCGAGAGGACAGATGGTTTGAAAGAGGTGTGAAAGAGGCCATTTATGCCAACCTGGAAAAAGCATCCTTGAACAGAGGAGGGGGCCTGAGACACCGCTTGTCACCAACATACAATGGCGCGTTGACATCCTTACCCCGGCAGTTTCACAACAGTTCACACTTCCAGTCATGTACTTTGAAGGATTAACACCTTCATCAATGAGAATCTTGGTACCATTGTGATTGGATCATACCTTCTTACACCTGTCAGTTTCAGCTAACACCTAACTGAACAAGTTCAATGGAACCATTGTGATTGGATGTCTGTGACTCTACTACCATCAAGGGTTTAAATACCGGGGAATTCCCTACCAGTCATTTGAACTGAAGAAGCCACTCGGATGAGTGGTGAAACGTTTTCAAGAAAAACTCAGAAAAGTCCAGTTGTTTTAGACTTAATTCTACTAGAAACGGTTCCCTAGTTACACCAGTAGAGGGCACTGTAGCATTATGAGTTTGTGTGAATGGTTCCCTAGTTACACCACTAGAGGGCACTGTAGCATTATGAGTTTGTGTGAACGGTTCCCTAGTTACACCACTAGAGGGCACTGTAGCATTATGAGTTTGTGTGGACAGTTCCCTAGTTACACCACTAGAGGGCAGGTGTGTATTAAGACTGAGAATATTTTATATTAGGGTATTGGGATTATTGGAACCACCTTTATGATCTGTTTTTAGGGGATGTGTATAACAGTCCTGGTGTGGGTGTTATACAAGCAGCTGTTTCCATGACGATACAGAAGTCTGCATTATACAGATATGTTCAAGCCCTGCATTTGCTGCGGAATATGTTGGCGCTTTATAAATAAATGTTATTAATAATAATAATAATAATCCTAAAATATGGAATTAAATGCCACATTGTTAAACACAGTTGGGGAAGCATCTCCATGCAGTGGGTAAGGTGCAAGACACCCAGGAGAGAACAAAGTCACCATACAAAGGGCCCAAGAAACCTGTTACTTATCTACAAGTGTAGATTTTACAGTCCCCGGAGTGAAACAGCACTGAAGCAGTGTAATTACTGGCTGGAAAGGGACAGTGCAGTGAAACAATTAAACATGTTCCTACCTCATCATTACGTTCATCCTCCTCCTCTGAAATATCACGTTCATCCCCACTAGAACTATAAATCAGTTGAATACGGTTATGAATCAAAACCTAGATAGAACTGTCAGTCACAGAGTGTCTTTCTGGATCCTAAAATAAAAGAAAATATAAAATGTCAAACACTCACTCTATCTCGCTGCCCCTTCCCTCTGGAACTCTATCCCTGAATCCCTCCGTAGGGAAAACTCACCCACTCTCTTTATGATAAAACTCAGACTGTACATTCTGGGGCACTAAAACATTATTTTGCCCAGTCCTGCGCTTAAGGGCAAATGCCCATACCTGGTGCCTCTTACCTTCCAGTTTGTGCCTGTATGTTACCCAACCACTTAGACTGTAAGCTCTACGGGGCAGGGATCATACCTGGTGCCTCTTACCTTCCAATCTGTGCCTGTATGTTACCCACCCACTTAGACTGTAAGCTCTACGGGGCAGGGACCATACCTGGTGCACTCTTACCTTCCAATTTGTGCCTGTATGTTACCCAACCACTTAGATTGTAAGCTCTACGGGGCAGGGACCATACCTGGTGCACTCTTACCTTCCAATTTGTGCCTGTGTGTTACCCACCCACTTAGACTGTAAGCTCTATGGGGCAGGGACCATACCTGGTGCCTCTTACCTTCCAGTTTGTGCCTGTATGTTACCCAACTACTTAGATTGTAAGCTCTATGGGGCAGGGACCATACCTGGTGCACTCTTACCTTCCAATTTGTGCCTGTATGTTACCCAACCACTTAGATTGTAAGCTCTACGGGGCAGGGAGCATACCTGGTGCCTCTTACCTTCCAGTTTGTGCCTGTATGTTACCCAACCACTTAGACTGTAAGCTCAACGGGGCAGGGACCTCCTTCCTACTGTGCCTCATACCACATGGCACTTACTCCCTGTGTATTTATACTTATTTATTGTATTTATTATAACACTTGCCCATCCTGTGTGTAATTCTGTATTCTGTAAGACTGTACAGCGCTGCGTACCCTTGTGGCGCTTTATAAAGTTATACATATATACATACGTTGGGATTCAATTACAATTGTGATCTCAGCCCTCTCACCCACAGTAACAGGTTTGTCTCTTGCTGTCAGTCATTTGCACCCAAACCCCTAGTTGCTATTGGAAGGCATAGAATGGTTACTGAAAGTTCTCTGATATTGCCCACAGCAGTAGGGCAGGGAACCCAGCATTGGGGGTGGGGCCGTAGCAGAATGAGGGCGGGGCCAGGTGTGCGAGGGGTACAACCAAAACGCCCCCAGATTACTTCTTTTTTATACTTTGCATCATAGAATACTTGTTCTTCCTAGCAACAGATGCACCTAGTATGTATTTGCAGGGTCCTATTATATTTATTATATATAAAATATCAATATTTAGATCAGCACTCATATCCAGGAGAAAGTCTGCCTGGGTGCAGTCTATGTTTGTATAGAAACCACCCCCCCATATAAATCCACACTCACGGGACTTATGAATCCAAAAGGGGATTTATTTGAGAGCAAACAAATGTTTGGCTTGGGCTGTGGATCCAGCAAAAACACCAGGTTTGTTCTTATCCTTTTGGATGAATTAGTCCTGTGTATTGAAATCTGTATTCAGTGTATGCAAACCGTATATTGCTACAACTTTAGTATCAAGGAGCTCAATGGGTGTTTTTCTAGGTGAATTTTTTCCCAAAAAATAATTCACCAATGAGAAATGCGGAATTTCGCCTGGCACAAAAATTTGCTCATCACTAGATTTAACCATTGGCCGGTTGCACCCAACAGAGCAGGACTTGCTATCTGCCCACAAGCAACAGGTACCTTGTATTTTCCAGCTCCTTCAGTCTGTTCCCCACCAGCGCCAGACTGGGCCGGCACCAGAACCACAGGCCAACTTGCAAAGTTTGGGTCGTACACTTGATCCTGACCATGGCAGTATCTGCAAGGAGTTTGTAGGTTCTTCCCATGTCCGTCAGTTTCCTTCCACCCTAAGAAACAACACCAGCAGGTTAATTGGATCCTTGTGAAACTCACCCTGTTACTTATGGTTAGAATGGAAGTTCCCTGGGGAAGGCGTTAGGGATGCACCAAATCCACTATTTTAGAACACAGCCGAACTTCAAATCCTTAGTGAAAGATTTGACTGAATACAAAATTGAATCTGATTCGGAAATGAAAGGGTTAATGTGCAAACCACGTGGTAAAAAAAAAATTTCATGTTTTTAAAGGGGATGTAAACCCAACCATAACGCTGCCCCACTGCGCCCCCTAGTTTTGCTATAGAAATCGTCAAAAAACGTAATTATAGATGCAAGGAAATTCCCCAATGAGAATTCTACTGAGCAACAATCTGATTGTAAGTGCAAGAGAAGTGACCAATGAGAATGCTGATTCCCAGCACTGTGTATGTATGTATGTATGTATGTATCACTTTATTTATAAAGCGCCACAAGGGTACGCAGTGCTGTACAGTCTTACAGAATATAAAATTACACACAGGGAGGATGAGTGATATAATAAATATATATATATATATATACATATATGTATTTATTGTAAGTGCCATGTGGTATGAGACACAGTAGGAAGGAGGTCCCTGCCCCGTAGAGCTTACAATCTAAGTGTCAGGCCCCTTGCTGGTACCTTACATATAGAGATAATGATGGCATTTTTCCCGTCATTATATGGCACAGGAATCAGACATGGGGATAAAGGGACAGACTTGTTCAGTGCTGGGAAACTGTGCTTATTGCTCCCAACTCCAATTGCAGGAACAGAGAACAGGGAGCTGGATTTACTCACATCAGCTGGGATTCTCATTGGGGGATTTCTTGCATTTTAATGGGGATTTGGGGGAAAGTTTTATTGTGCAGTATTGCTTTAAGAATACAACCCTGACGTTGTTGGACTACAGCTCCCAGCATGCCTCACCCTTCATTATAGGTTACATTATTCTGGGATTTGTAGTCCAGCAACAGCCGAGTAAGGTTTGGTTGAGCCGCGCTGTGCAGCAGGGTTTAGTTCTCATTTAAGGATTTGGATTTGCCCGAATCCGAATCCTGCTGAAAAAGGCCTAATCTTTGCATCAGTAGGAACTGATTTTACACTGCGGTGTAACATGGACAGTTGTGTAAATAACAGAATATTATACACAATTGTATTTGTGCCGCAGTTATAGAAATAACCACAAGGTGGCGGCATGATCCAGTAAAAGAACGTTAGGCAGTCGCACCACCTGGGATCCCATTAATAGGGAAGACAATGCAGACACTATGACTTTGTAGTTTGGATCAGTGCTTTATTGGTTAACAGTTTGCAGTGAAATGGTAGGAGGTTCTTCCTGTGCATTAATGAAAATCTCTGGCCTTAACTGTCCCAATATATATATTGGTTTGATTCTTTTGCCACCCTTGGAGTGGTATATAATACATCTCACAGGGTTTCATTAATTTTATTTGCAAATCCAAGGTATGGGATCAATTATCCAGAACGCTTGGGGGCTGGAGTTTTCTGGATAAGGCATTTACTGTGTTATTTGAATCTCCATACCTTATTCCTACTAAAATATATTTAATCAAAATTCATAGGAAAGGCACTCACGATAAAAAAAGAGCCAATAATGACTGGGTGCAGCCTTCACCAATATGTATAGAAGTACAAAAATGAAAAAAATATAAAAAATATATTTAAACATAGAATAAACCCAATAGGATTGTATTACAGCCAATACGGATTCATGCAGCATAGTTACCTTTAAGTACAAGGCACCGTTTTACTTTTTATTATTACAGAGAAAAGGGAATCATTTAACCATGAAATAAACCCAATAGGGCTGTTCTGCCCCCAATAAGGGGTAATTATATCTTAGTTGGGATCAAGTACAGGTACTGTTTTATTATTACAGAGAAAAGGGAATCATTTAACCATTAAATAAACCCAATAGGGCTGTTCTGCCCCAATAAGGGGTAATTATATCTCAGTTGGGATCAAGTACAGGTACTGTTTTATTATTACAGAGAAATATATATATATATATATATATATATATATTTCTCTGTAATAATAAAACAGTACCTGTACTTGATCCCAACTGAGATATAATAACCCCTTATTGGGGCAGAACAGCCCTATTGGGTTTATTTAATGGTTAAATGATTCCCTTTTCTCTGTAATAATAAAACAGTACCTGTACTTGATCCCAACTAAGATATAATTACCCCTTATTGGGGGCAGAACAGTCCTATTGGGTTTATTTAATGGTTAAATGATTCCCTTTTCTCTGTAATAATAAAACAGTACCTGTACTTGATCCCAACTAAGATATAATTACCCCTTATTGGGGCAGAACAGCCCTATTGGGTTTATTTTATGTTTAAATGTTTACATTTTTTTAGCAGACTTAAGGCACAGAAATCCAAAGATCCCTTATCCAGAAGACCCTTGGTCCCAAGCATTCTGGATAACAGGTCCCATACCTTTAGCATATTCTAAAAGAGAGACAATTGCTTCTAATCAAGCACAAGCCCAAAACCCCAACAAGCTCCTACCCTGACTGTATAAACACAAGTTACTACCTCCTAAAGGAGCTTAGCAACATGGACAGCAGGTACAGAACCCTGTGAAACAGTTATTAACCCAAGGATTCTGCAAAATCAGATATTTTCCAAACAAGAGTGATACAAACCTTGCCTTTTAGAATTGTCTGTAGCTTCATAATAGAGATAGAAAGTGATGGGTGAAACCTCCTTTCCTTTAGCTGATTCTTATTACGTTCAGCTGGGGGTTACATAGACAGGTGAGTGGGGGTGGGGGGGCCATCAAAAGTTGTTGTTTAACTTTACCTTAACTTTTAGGGGCACATTTACAAAGGCACGAAAGCTTGAGCGTTCATGCGAACATTCCGAGCGTATTTTCACCGATCTTTTCGGGCGTCCGGACGACTTTTTCGTACGGCGCACAACTTTTTCGGACGCTTGCACGAAAAAATCGGAAAGGTTTTACAATTTCGTACAATTGTTCGGTACGAAAATTTTGTGACTTTTGGATCGCCAATACGATATTTTCGTGACTAATACGATTTTTGCGGAAGCATTTTCGTGAAATTTGCGATCTTCAGAAATTTTCGTTTCCAATTCGATTTTTTCCCATTCGTGATTCGGATTCGTGGATTAGTAAATGTGCCCCTTAGTATGATGTAGACAATGATATTCTGAGACAATTTGCAGTTGGTCTTCATTGTTTAATTCTTGTGGTTTTTAAGTTATTTTGCTTTTTGTTTAGCAGCTCTACACTTTGGAATGTCTGCAGCTATCTGGTTGCTATGGTTTTGTTTACCTTAGCAACCAGGCTGTGGTTTAAATGAGAAGCTAGAATATGACTAGAAGAGGGATGGAATAATAATAATTTATTAATTAAGGGGGATACTCGCAGTGAAATGCGAATTACGCACCAAAATTCGAAAATGAGATTGCGATTTGCAGGCACGTTTATAATGCGTGAATATTGCGCTTATTTTCTCTTTGCGGATGTAAATTAGCAATTTGCAAAATCAGTTTAGCCAAAAAATGTTTCCACCGCTAAAGTTGTGGAGCAACACGGACGTGCGAGTTAAATGTTTGCAGTTTGTGAATACGCCATATTTAAAAAGCTTTAAGGACGTTTGCACTGCAAATAAAATTTTTGCAATTATATTTGCACATTAAATGCTCCAGCTTTATAAATATAAACACGGCAGGGCAAATATGTTCACTGTGCGAATAATTTTACGCTGCGCAACTTTTCATCAATCTGTTTGAGACAAACTATTAGAATGCAAAGTTAACGCAACATTCTAACTGATACACTAGGGGCCATCAATGTATTTTTCAGCTCTGATACTGGGGCAAACAAAGTTATTGCCCCAGGACACAAAAGGCAAAAAATTAATTTATGGTAAACTAAGGGGCAGATTTACTAATCCACGAACGGACCTAAAACGTCCGAACGCGTTTTTTCGTAACGATCGTTATTTCTGGGACTTTTGTGTCGCCGTCGCGACTTTTTCGTATGTCCCGCGATTTTTTTCGTTGCCGTTACGACTTTATCGTATATTTTCCACGACTTTTCCGTCGCCGTCGCGAAAAAAGCGGATTGGTTTTTCCGCCGTTTACAATTGCTCAATACGAAAAAATCGTGGCGACGACGCAAAAGTTGCGCAAAATACGATAAAGTCGTGACACCGGCGAAACAGTTGCGCAAACTGCGATAAAGTGGCGACGGCGACGAAAAAATCGCGCAAAATACGAAAAAAGTAATGTGCCCCTAAGTAAGCTTTATCAGAAAGGTCTATGTAAATACAGCCATAAGCACTCACAGAAACACTACACTGAGTCCTCTATCAAAAGAAACACAGGATTATTTGTCTCCTTTTTTGGGAACATGTTCTTTGGTATCAGACTTCCTCTCTTTTAGGGCTCCTTCAGGTTTGGGGCTTGAGTCTGCTCAGTTCTCCCCCCTCCCATAAGAATTCATTAGAACTCACTTCCCCCACCCTTAGGAATGCGTGATCTGAGCTTCCAACGGCTATAACTGCAGCAGGAAGCTACCAAGACCAAGCTAAAATGGCAGCTGCTATCGGAGGGAGCTTCTATGGCTGTTTACTCAGGTATGGTAAAGCTTTATGCTGAATAAATATAGCGTTCTAGGTGGCACTAATGTGGCAAATCTATTGGCAGTAAAATGCCAAAATGACTTTCCTTCTCCTTTAACTTACATTCATTTTTTATTTTTAGTGATATTTACACTGCTAATAGCAAACTCTTGGCTTCACTGAGAACCAGCAAACCAGGGGTTAACTGCATACAGGAATTGCCCAGAATATGCACAGACAGTTAGGGACAGATTTATGATTGCCCGATTTGGCTCAAGCAGCCATAAAGGAAATCCTGTGTGGCTCAAACAATCATAAATCAACCAATTAGAATTCAGGGGGTTGGTGTTGTTGTATCATTTTTAACTTCACAGCCCAACACATATGAAGAAATCAAGGTAAATTGTATATCGGCTGAACTGGCCATTAACATTGCAGGAATAAACATGAAGAACAAGCCTGGGTCTGTATGTGGGTCTTTTGTATGGTTCTGATCACATGACTTTCTTTGTTATTTTATATATATTTATCAGTAAATATTGCCCTTTTACATCCTTTCCCTTGAGCCGCCATTTTGTGATGGGCTGTGTGCTCCCTCAGAGATCAGCTGACAGGAAGTGATGCAGCTCTAACTGTAACAGGAAGTAGTGTGGGAGTAAAAGAGAACTTCAGCCGTCAGCTGATCTGTCCTAACAGGTATGTGTGCTTTTGGTTTCTATGTGCGCAATCGTATCATCCCAGGGGTGACTGTTAGTATTTATAATGGCAGTTTTTAAGTTGCACTTTATAAATAAAGATATACATACATACATATATACATTTAGGGTTACCCAATAGCACATACTACTAAAATACATATTTCTATTAAAAAAATGCTTTATTTATATATTCTTATAGAGTCATTATAAAGTTATATTGATGTTGAAGAAATTTATGAAAAATCATTCAAGGACAAATCAAAAAGTTGCTGTGGAATATCACAAAAAAAGCCGTGTATCACATTATCACATTCTAAAAATCATGGAAAATTAAAATGCAATTTTCAACTTGTTTCAAGGCTGTAGCTGCACTTCCAATTGACTTCTGTGGAACCTCAACAAGTTTTTCAGCACAACCTAAGCTTTCAAAATATGGTAGAGTTTTTATGTAACAAGATATAGGCTTCCAAATGTCTAAAAAATGAAAAAAAAAATCCATAATATAAACACACATAACAGAAACAAAAATTATTTTATGCATGAAACTACAACTGATTTGGAAAGTCCCATGTCTCCTGAACGTGCCAATACCAAATATATATAGTTTTATGGAGATTTCTCACTTGTATAGGTCACAAACTCCCAGCAGTACTTACTAACTTACCCAAGCACTGCTCCAGAAAGCTGTATATAGAACAGATTCTGGGGAATACAGAATAGGCACAACTGTCTGTCTACTCCAAACTATCAAGTCGCAATGCTTTCCTAAAGTTATTGATAGTATCTTATCTCCTACAGGTCATAAAGTAACCAAATAAAACACCCTAAATATGAATGCCAGGGGTCCCCTGAACAGTTTGATGCCCAATATGTATAGGTTTACCTAAGTATGTGGCATGTAGGGGCCCCAATGGGAACATACCCCCATATGATCTATTATTTCAGTCAATTCAGCTCCTACAAAATCAACACATTTACATCATTATATGTGGGATAATGCTACAAAAAGGTATACTCACCCCAGAACGCCATATATTTTTGGAAAGTACACATTCTCCTGAATTCAAAATGGGTACCCATGTCTATCTACTCCAAAGTACCAAGCCGCAAAGCTTTCCTAAAGTTGGCAATTTTGATGAGATTTCCAAAAATCCCCTCAAAGCTTCCACTTCGCAGCATCTTATCTCCCACATAGCATTAGGTACCAAGATAAAACACCATAAATTTGAACGCCAGGGGTCCACTGAACAGTTTGATGCCCAATATGTATAGGTTTACCTAAGTATGTGGCATGTAGGGGCCCCAATGGGAACATACCCCCATATGATCTATCATTTCTGTCATTTCAGCTTAAGCAAAATCAACACATTTACATCTTTCATATGCACTATTTTCATTTGGGGGTCAGTACATACCGCATTGTTTAATATATCTACGCATATTGGGCATCAAACTGTTCAGTAGACTTCTGGTGTTCCTATTTATGGTGATTTGCCATTTTATGTAAAAAATGATTTGAGATAAATGCAGCAAATTGCAATGTTTTTAGGTGATTTTCAGAAAATGAAAAATATTAGATTTAGGAAAGCTTTGCAAATTGGTACTCACAAGGTATATTTTGGGGTCTCTAAGTGCCATGTACTTTAATAAACCGATGTATATTGGACATCAAACTGTTCAGTAGACTTCTGGTGTTGCACTTTGGGAATTCCCCCCATTGACTCTATCTTCTAACTCATCAAAGAGCTAATGTCTAATTAAATATATAGATTGGATGGGTGGGACTGAAACTCTCACAATCTTCTCACAACCTTTCTCCACACAAAACTAAATAACCAGGAGCGGTATAATTCGCAAGTACAGGTATGGGATCCCTTATCCGGAGACCCGATATCCAGAAAGCTCCGAATTACGGAAAGCCTGTCTCCCATAGACTCCATTTTAAGCAAATAATTCAGATTCTAAAAATTGATTTCCTTTTTCTCTGTAAAAATAAAACAGTTCTTTGTATTTGATCCAAACAAAGATATAATTAATCCTTACTGGATGCAAAATAATCCTATTGAGTTTAATTAATGTTTTATTGATTTTTTAATAGACTTAAGGTATGAAGATCCAAATTACGGAAAAACCCCTTATCCGGAATACCCTGGGTCCCGGGCATTCTGGATAATGGGTCCTATACCTGTATTTATAATAAATAGATAAAAGACAACCCCTTCTCTGATTGCTAAGATCTATTGAAAGAGCTTCTTTACTTCACCCCCAGCCAACAATGTTCCAACACCCAGTAGGAACCTACCCAGAAGGGTGGAGGTTGTTATAGCAGCAAAGGGAGGAGCAACTTTATATTATTTCCCATACTACATTATTCACCCCTATTATTGTATTTTCTCATCCCCCGACCAATGTTTTACTTTGCCGTTATCTGCTCCCTCATTGTGGTGCTGGCGTTGCAGTTGGAGCAACAGGAAGGGCAAAGCAGTCAGGGCTGGTGATAGAAGCCGACCCCGGGGGCAAGAAATGCAAATATTTCCCTCAGTGTTGGAGAAGTTATCTGGTGACTGCACATTATTAGCTTTTATTTTCTAAACGAGCCGGAGCTCAGGGAATGTAATTCAGCCCAGTGAATGGGAGCTGCTGGCCCTCCATCTGGATTTATACAAGAATAACCTCTATTAATTTATTTGCCTCTACCTACTCCTTAAATGAAACTTACCCTTATGTCTATTTATGTACCTAACGCCCTTCTTAGTAAATCAAAACAGAATTCATTCCAAGGTCACAATTTAAAAGTTTAACAAACTTTTACAAATGTTACACATTATGGTTGGGGCTTTTTATGTGCCCAAGATGGTCACAGACCTTGAGCAGTCGAGATCTGTAGCTCAGAAGAAGCCCCCAGCTTTGTTTCTGCCGACTCACAGCACATTCCCTGGACTGCTGGCACCTCTTCTAATTGTTTCTAATGACCCCTAAGCAGCCCAGAGCCCACTGAGCATGTGCAGTGCCACTGACACAAAGATGGTCTAACAAGATCCAAGATGGCAAATTCCTGTGGACTACTCTGAAGTAATGATGAGAAAATCTGTCCCATTTGGCAAAATAATTTGTCAAAGTGCTGAAAAATTAGTGAAACAACAAAAAAATTGGCAAAATGAGGCCACTGCACAACGTTTTTGATGCGCCTTATTTGACACAACGCAACTTATTTGATGTGACTGCAACTTTTTTTTTTGCCACTTCTGTGACTTTTTCCTCAAACTGCTGAAAAATGTGCGAAATGCCGGAAGATGCAAAATGCGTCTACTGAACGACTTTTATGATGCAAATGCGACTTATTTGTCATGACGCAACTTATTTGATGTGACTGCAACTTTTATTGCCACTCCCGCAACTTTTTCCTCATGCAAAATTTTGCAGCGGTTTTGTGAAAAAAAATTAGCCAATAGCAAAATGCAGAATTTTGTACCCATGAAGGCCTGGATCATTAACCACAGGGCCCTCCACGAATCCCCCGGTCACCCTCCCCCGACGAACTTTGTGTGTTCGGGGAATGGGGTTTGGACGGGTGGGGGCCACGTGGGGGCCATTGGGGGTGCAGGGGCCCCTGAGACAGAAGCCCTGGTGGGCCCTGCACCCCCCAGTCCAACCCTGTCATTACTAGTATTATTATTACTTTTATTATAAGTAGTAGTACAGGTATGGGATCCCTTATCCAGAAACCCATTATCCAGAAAGTTCTGAATTATGGAAAGGCCATCTCCCATAGACTCCATTATAAGTAAATGATTCAAATTTTTAAAAATGATTTCCTTTTTCTCTGTAATAATAACACAGTACCAGTACTTGATCCCAACTAAGATATAATTACCCCTTATTGGGGGCAGAACAGCCCTATTGGGTTTATTTCATGGTTAAATGATTCCCTTTTCTCTGTAATAATAAAACAGTACCTGTACTTGATCCCAACTAAGATATAATTACCCCTTATTGGGGCAGAACAGCCCTATTGGGTTTATTTCATGGTTAAATGATTCCCTTTTCTCTGTAATAATAAAACAGTACCTGTACTTGATCCCAACTAAGATATAATTACCCCTTATTGGGGGCAGAACAGCCCTATTGGGTTTATTTAATGGTTAAATGATTCCCTTTTCTCTGTAATAATAAAACAGAACCTGTACTTGATCCCAACTAAGATATAATTACCCCTTATTGGGGGCAGAACAGCCCTATTGGGTTTATTTAATGGTTAAATGATTCCCTTTTCTCTGTAATAATAAAACAGTACCTGTACTTGATCCCAACTAAGATATAATTACCCCTTATTGGGGGCAGAACAGCCCTATTGGGTTTATTTAATGGTTAAATGATTCCCTTTTCTCTGTAATAATAAAACAGTATCTGTACTTGATCCCAACTAAGATATAATTACCCCTTATTGGGGGCAGAACAGCCCTATTGGGTTTATTTCATGGTTAAATGATTCCCTTTTCTCTGTAATAATAAAACAGTACCTGTACTTGATCCCAACTAAGATATAATTACCCCTTATTGGGAGCAGAACAGCCCTATTGGGTTTATTTAATGGTTAAATGATTCCCTTTTCTCTGTAATAATAAAACAGTACCTGTACTTGATCCCAACTAAGATATAATTACCCCTTATTGGGGGCAAAACAATCCTATTGGGTTTATGCAATATTTAAATGATTTTTAGCAGACTTAAGGTATGGAGATCCAAATTATGGAAAGATCCCTTATCCAGTTAACCCCAGGTCCCAAGCATTCTGGATAACAGGTCCCATACCTGTAGTATTATTATTACTAGCTGCTGAATCCTTCAATTGGTGCAGTTAGTACAGTATATAACTTTATTTTATTTTTAGCCATAATATTTCTTGGGCTTTACTTCTTCTTTAAATAGTTTTCACTCTGTTACAATGTTGATTCTTCTATATATTTCTAGCTTTGCCCAGAGCTCCTCCGTATCCTATGAACAAACACTTACCTGTCCCAGACATATTGATACAACACCAGATGAAGGATGTTATATAAAAATAATACACACTGCTCTTTTGTTTCTCCCTCTCGCTGCCTTTGGACACGGTCACTATGTCACAGTCAGTATTTCCCATTGGTGTTTATATAACATGTGTTTGCATTGGCTGTCACCTTGACTTTTTTTTTTTATTCCAAATAGTGAGAAAATAAATATTAGCAGAGCTGTGCTGCACACGTCCCAGTGTAGACAGATACGGGGAATTTTACAGGTGTCCAATAAAGTCATTTGGCTTTTTGCTAAGGTCACACAGGGCAGATTCTAGAGAATCAGTCAGTCTGCTGCCATTCACTAACTGGCACCGTGCCTTTGGGTGTAGACACACAGAACAGATTTTGATGCTAAACCCCCCCTCGCAGGGCCCCCACCCGACGTCCTCCCCTGAGCGCATAAATTTAATGCGTCAGGGGAGGAGCGTTCAGGAGGGGGGGCGCCAGCAAGGGTCGGGATTTTTCCCGGTGTCCCGGCGGCACAGACTGACCTTGTACTGTATATACACAGGGTCGGACTGGGCCCGGTGGGCCCCGGCCCTATTGGGCCCCAACAGCCCAGTCCGACCCTTGCCAGCGCTTCCCTCTGTAGTGTACTGTATATACACAGGGTCGGACTGGTCCCAGGGGGCTCCCCCCGACAGCCCAGTCCGACCCTTGCCGGCACTCCCCCTGCCCCACTGTTCCTACCCTGATGCGTTAAATTAATGGGCGCACGGGAAGGACATCGGGTGGGAGCCCTGCGGGGGGGTTTAGGGGGGCCCCTGGGGGGGTCAGGGGACATGGCCTGTGGGGGCCCCCGCAGGGCCCCTGGGGCAGGAGCCCTGGTGGGCCCTGCACCCCTCAGTCTGACCCTGTATATACACGAGTATAAGCCTAGGTTTTCAGCACCGAAAATGTGTTGAAAAAGTCACCCTCGGCTTATACTTGAGTTGGGTGCCATTGGTCCCTCTAGGCTAGCACCCTCTCTCCTTTGTGTGCAAATTAGGCCCCCCGCAACCAGACTCTCCAGTGCCCTAGCCCGCTCCCAAATTCATCTTTATCTGCCATCCTCACCTGTCCCATTCTGCACTAGACATTGCACTTTATATTCTATATAAACTAAATTACACTGTTTACGTAGCAAATAATCACTATAACTCCAACTTGCAGCGCAGCAGTAAAGTGTGCCTGAGTCTGAGCTTTCAGAAGGAGCCAGCGCTACACATTAGAACTGCTTTCAGCTAACCTATTGTTTCTCCTACTCCCATGTAACTGGAGGAGTCCCAAGCCGGACTTGGATTTCTTACTATTGAGTGCTATTCTGATACCTACTGGGAGCTGCTATCTTGCTCCCTTCCCATTTTTCTGCTGATCGGCTGCTGGGGGTGAGGGGGGGGGATATCACTCAAACTTGCAGCGCAGCAGTAAAGTGTGCCTGAGTCTGAGCTTTCAGCCAGCGCTACACATTAGAACTGCTTTCAGCTAACCTATTGTTTCTCCTACTCCCATGTAACTGGAGGAGTCCCAAGCCGGACTTGGATTTCTTACTATTGAGTGCTATTCTGATACCTACTGGGAGCTGCTATCTTGCTCCCTTCCCATTGTTCTGCTGATCGGCTGCTGGGGGGAAGGGTGTTTATATATTTCTATAGAGACCTACATTGTTCAGGGGCATAGTTTTCCTTTAATGTGACTCCCGTATATTACAAGTAGCCCATATTAACCCCTTTCTGGTTCTGTTCCTTGCCTATATGTAGCAGCGCCCATGTTATTTCAGTTCATGCAAGGGCAGAATGCAGCTCTATAAATGACAGTGCACAGCTTGGTTATTTCAGGTTATCAGGGAGGGAGTGCACTATTACACCTACCCCTGAGGGCACAAGAAGGAGGAGCTAACAGATATATGTGCTTTCTGGCAAATTTGATTAATGGCTTTATGTCACACTAGACGTTATATTCATAGTGAGCCAAGATTAAAAGGTTAATAAGCTGCATATCTAGAGGCAACAGATGTCTTTGGAATGGGTGACTATTGTTCCAACATGAAATAATCATTTGTAGCCTTATGAGATCTATATTGCATCTAGAACTTTCTTCAACAGCTAAAGTTTGATGAACAGCACCTAAACCCCCAGTTATTGCCCCCCCCATCTGTTTCCTGCAGGTTATGGACAGGAAACCTTGGAGCTTCAGATGTAGGTGAAATGCAACTTCAGGGAGATTTTTATGGGTAAATCAGCTGTAGAGATCTCAGGCCGGCAGTGCTGTAAGTGTGTCCAATAAAGGATCCCAGCAAAAAGTGACGGCACACCCGGCGCTCTGTTGCACAGCATCAGCCATTCGGTCCCTACTCACGTATTCTCTGCTTTAGCTTCTCTGTAATATTAAGTAGTTTTATGGAAAGGAAGACTTTGGCATTGACAAGACAGCTTTGCCTTGGGTGCAAATTGTACCTTGGATCGGGCTGAAGTGTTTATTCATTTTTGACAGTTTTTGCTTTGTATTTCCAAGGGCTGGACAACTTCCATGTCTTTCCATGCGAGTTCGACTATGGAACCAGAATATCTCAGCCTTGAGTTCCCTTCAAAGTACTCCTGCTCATTGCTTTTCAAAAATTCTCTGCACCCCCTGTCTTCCACGTGTTCCCCAGTAGTAGGGTTGCCACCTGTCCGGTTTTGACCCGAACACCTCGGTTTTCAGTAGGGATGTCCGGGTCAAAACTACCTGCCTGGTTTTCCCAATTTGGAAGATTCTCTATGATTGACCAATCACCAAATCATAGCCCCATGATGGCGCAGCCCACCCCGGTAATGTCACACCCCGCCCCCATGATGGCATGCCCCACCTTCCTGCCCGGAGTTCCTGGGCAGGAGAGGTGGCAACCTTACCCAGTAGTGGTTGAAAGAGTTGGATTTGACCCTCCTATTCCTACAAATGATCCCCAATGTGCATAAAATACAGTATATATTCAATATAAATTTACACACAGTGCCTATAGAAGATATTCACCCTCTTGGAAGTTTTTATGTGGCCTCCTCAAAGCAGGGGCTTATTATGACTTTCTGGCTTCAGGCAAATTTTGGTTTTATAAAACTAGATGTAATGCCAATCAAAGCCTCCTTTAGACTGCCAGTCCACATAGGGGCTGCCAAATAGCCAATCATATACCTTTTTTGGCACCCCCAGAACATTTTTAATGCTCTAAAATGCATTGTGGCTTAAAGTTTTGGGGACCCCTGTCACAGAACATTGAATCACAGTGGATTTAATGTTGTTTTTTAACTCTTTAATGACAAAGTGAAAGCAGGTCTCTGACAAGTAATTCAAATGATTTACAATGGGAAAACATGATTGCATAAGTACACACCCCTTAATCATCACTGGTGCAGCCATTTCTTTTGCAAAGCCACATCATTAGTAAGAGATCCCGCTGTGTGAAATCAATGGAGTTGATTGCAGTATAAATACTTGTGTATCTGGAAGGTACAGTATGGTGGCATAACCTACACAAGTGAATTTCTTTATTTTAGGGGCTGTGAATATATAACATTCCCTACCTAAAGTAATGGCTAATTATCACTTCGTAAACTCATGGAAATTGTGTATATAATATAGATTCTCACTAATGTAGGAGTCATGCCATAGCGAGTATTTGTTGCGGAGAAGACAGGCATTTTCTTGCTTTGTGAATATAAAAGTTGTGTCTCTTTCTGGCGTCACAAAAGCAGATTCTGTCATTCTAGATAAACCAGTTTGGGCACCGTGTAGTACAATATAAGAGGAGGAAGGTAGGACGAGACACATAATGAGCTGGTGGAAGTGGATTCTGGGAGTGAAATCAAGCAGGAAGTGAGATTGGTCGGTAACAGAATCATGTTTTCCACAAAAAACACCGTTTAGCAAAATTAATTCAGTTAATATAAACAGGACTGGTCTTAGGGCAGAGAGGGGCATTTAGTGCTTCCAGGGCTGCAGTGAGGGAAAACATGCTGTACATATTACAGTGCATATAGTATATACTTTATATATATATACAAATTATTATTATATATATCCTTTTTGAGAAAAAAATTTGAGCTTCTTCCTTTCTACGTTCTTGGTTCAACCTGCAACTTTTTTATCTCCAACATGACCTACGGCATAAAACTGGAAAAGTCATTATCATCGACCAGAAGTGAAATTATTGTAGCCTGGAATTAGTGATCAGTAGTGATGAGCAAATTTTTTCGCCAGGCATGGATTTGCAGCGAATATCCGCATTTCGCCATTGGCAAATTCGTTTGCGCAACTTCTGAGAAAATTCGCCACCGAAAAATTTGTCGAGTGTCGGAAAAAAGTTGCGGCCGCGTCAAAAAAGGGCACAGCCGTGTACAAAAAAAGGGCGCGGTCGTGTTAAATTGGGCGTGGCAACAAAAAAAGACACGGGCGACAAAAACAATTGTGTGACAAACACTTTTCAGGAATTTTTCGCCATTTCACAAATTTTGCTGTCATTTCGCAAATTTTTTTGGCGAAGCGGGACAGATTCGCTCATCACTAGTGATGAGTGAAATTTTTCACCAGCCATGGATTCACAGCGAAACTCAGCATTTTTGGCGTTGGCGAATTGTTTCGTGAAAATTCCGCAAAATTGCACCACAAAACATTTCCGGTCACATCAAAAAAGTAAAAAACAAGGCGTGGCCGCACAAAAAAAAGTCGTGTGGTACCTGCGTTTCACCAATTTTTCGCCATTTCACACATTTTTGTGGGAAAATTAAAATTTTTTTATTTTTTTTAAAAGAAACAATGGCAGAGAAATTGAGTACTGGCGAAAATCCATTAGCAAATCTCAAAAATATCTAGAAGTCCAAAATTGCTTAGTAAATGCACTCTCCCTGCGTATAACTACATCTTCTAATTTTATTACATGTATAGAAATACAGTGGTGTGAAAAACTATTTGCCCCCTTCCTGATTTCTTATTCTTTTGCATGTTTGTCACACAAAATGTTTCTGATCATCAAACACATTTAACTATTAGTCAAAGATAACACAAGTAAACACAAAATGCAGTTTTTAAATGAGGGTTTTTATTATTTAGGGAGAAAAAAAATCCAAACCTACATGGCCCTGTGTGAAAAAGTAATTGCCCCCTGAACCTAATAACTGGTTGGGCCACCCTTAGCAGCAATAACTGCAATCAAGCGTTTGCGATAACTTGCAACGAGTCTTTTACAGCGCTCTGGAGGAATTTTGGCCCCCTCATCTTTGCAGAATTGTTGTAATTCAGCTTTATTTGAGGGTTTTCTAGCATGAACCGCCTTTTTAAGGTCATGCCACAACATCTCAATAGGATTCAGGTCAGGACTTTGACTAGGCCACTCCAAAGTCTTCATTTTGTTTTTCTTCAGCCATTCAGAGGTGGATTTGCTGGTGTGTTTTGGGTCATTGTCCTGCTGCAGCACCCAAGATCGCTTCAGCTTGAGTTGATGAACAGATGGCCGGACATTCTCCTTCAGGATTTTTTGGTAGACAGTAGAATTTATGGTTCCAGCTATCACAGCAAGCCTTCCAGGTCCTGAAGCAGCAAAACAACCCCAGACCATCACACTACCACCACCATATTTTACTGTTGGTATGATGTTCTTTTTCTGAAATGCTGTGTTACTTTTACGCCAAATGTAACGGGACACGCACCTTCCAAAAAGTTCAACTTTTGTCTCGTCGGTCCACAAGGTATTTTCTCAAAAGACTTGGCAATCATTGAGATGTTTTTTAGCAAAATTGACACGAGCCATAATGTTCTTTTTGCTTAAAAGTGGTTTGCGCCTTGGAAATCTGCCATGCAGGCCGTTTTTGCCCAGTCTCTTTCTTATGGTGGAGTCGTGAACACTGACCTTAATTGAGGCAAGTGAGGCCTGCAGTTCTTTAGATGTTGTCCTGGGGTCTTTTGTGGCCTCTCGGATGAGTTGTCTCTGCGCTCTTGGGGTAATTTTGGTCGGCCGGCCACTCCTGGGAAGGTTCACCACTGTTCCATGTTTTTGCCATTTGTGGATAATGGCTCTCACTGTGGTTCGCTGGAGTCCCAAAGCTTTAGAAATGGCTTTATAACCTTTACCAGACTGATAGATCTCAATTACTTTTGTTGTCATTTGTTCCTGAATTTCTTTGGATCTTGGCATGATGTCTAGCTTTTGAGGTGCTTTTGGTCTACTTCTCTGTGTCAGGTAGCTCCTATTTAAGTGATTTTTTGATTGAAACAGGTGTGGCAGTAATCAGGCCTGGGGGTGACTACAGAAATTGATATTGAAATTGAAAATTGAAATTGATAAACCACAGTTAAGTTATTTTTTTAACAATCACTTTTTCACACAGGGCCAGGATTTGGAGTTTTTTTTCTCCCTTAATAACGTAAACCTTCATTTAAAAACTGCATTTTGTGTTCAATTATGTTATCTTTGACTAATAGTTAACGGTTTTTGATGAGCAGAAACATTTAAGTGTGACAAACATGCAAAACAATAAGAAATCAGGAAGGGGGCAAATAGTTTTTCACACCACTGTATCTGTTTATTATATCTTCACTGGTTCAACTTACATATATTTCCTAGTGAATATGACCTAATGGTTCCCTCAGGTTTCCCTAAGGTTCTGAATGGCTGTAAGGACAAAAGCAGGTGTGGTGCTCAAGAATTTGCTTACTTATTTTTTGTCTCTTTCAGAAACTGTTAGGACTCCCCTACCTTTTTTGACCCATGAGAAACATATAAATGTAAAAAGAACAAGCATTCAAAGAGTTCTTGGGGGATGCCAAATAAGGGCTGTGATTGGCTGCTTGGTAGCCCCTATGTTGACTAGTAGCCTACAGGAGGTTCTGTTTGTCAATACACCTGTTTAATACAACCAAAACTTGCCTCCAACCCAAGAATTCAAAAATACAGTAAGTACTTGCTTTTAGGCCACTGGGAGCAAAATCCAAGGGTAATTATATCTTAGTTGGGATCAAGTACAGGTACTGTTTTATTATTACAGAGAAAAGGGAATCATTTAACCATTAAATAAACCCAATAGGGCTGTTCTGCCCCAATAAGGGGTAATTATATCTTAGTTGGGATCAAGTACAGGTACTGTTTTATTATTACAAAGAAAAGGGAATCATTTAACCATTAAATAAACCCAATAGGGCTGTTCTGCCCCCAATAAGGGGTAATTATATCTTAGTTGGGATCAAGTACAGGTACTGTTTTATTATTACAGAGAAAAGGGAATCATTTAACCATTAAAAAAACCCAATAGGGCTGTTCTGCCCCCAATAAGGGGTAATTATACCTTAGTTGGGATCAAGTACAGGTACTGTTTTATTATTACAGAGAAAAGGGAATCATTTAACCATGAAATAAACCAAATAGGGCTGTTCTGCCACCAATAAGGGGTAATTATATCTTAGTTGGGATCAAAAACAAAAAGGAACACCAAGAGCCCCAATAGTGTAATATATTTTTACAAGGAGTAATAATAGAGTAAATAAATTAATACTCACAAGCAAGGGTTACCAATAGGCAACCACTGTATAAGCAGGTGGGGAGATTATCCTGACCCCACTCAGGAATGAGAAGTCGCTCTCTGTAGAAGGAAGAAAAATGGGGATGATACCCCTCCACTCGGGGTGGACTCGGTATAATAAGACAAAACAGAGGCGCCAAAAAGATAAAATTAGCTAAAAACTAGCCCCCAATAAGGGGTAATTATATCTTAGTTGGGATCAAGTACAGGTACTGTTTTATTATTACAGAGAAAAGGGAATCATTTAACCATGAAATAAACCCAATAGGGCTGTTCTGCCCCCAATAAGGGGTAATTATATCTTAGTTGGGATCAAGTACAGGTACTGTTTTATTATTACAGAGAAAAGGGAATCATTTAACCATTAAATAAACCCAATAGGGCTGTTCTGCCCCAATAAGGGGTAATTATATCTTAGTTGGGATCAAGTACAGGTACTGTTTTATTATTACAGAGAAAAGGGAATTATTTAACCATTAAATAAACCCAATAGGACTGTTCTGCCCCCAATAAGGGGTAATTATATCTTAGTTGGGATCAAGTACAGGTACTGTTTTATTATTACAGAGAAAAGGGAATCATTTAAACATGAAATAATGTCTAATAATGTTGATAAAAATAACAAAAAGGAAAAAAAAAACATGATTAAACTGACTTTTTAAAATTCCCACAGCAGCTCCAAACATGCTAACTACACATGACATTGTGCCCGTCCTTTCTATTCTTTTATCCCCACATGACAAATTTATTGGGCAAAACAAACAGAATCTCTCTCTTTCACATTCCTGTTAAGAACAGAAGGGTAGTTTCCCTTTAAAAGGCTAAACCAATGAAACAGGATACAGCCGCTTGCCTGAGCGTGTCTGTCTGGCACATGTGTGGTTCTTCTCTGCTCACACAGGGTGTATACGTGTTACACTGAGAGCTGCTCGGCTATTATCATCCTACACACGGAGACAGAGGACTAAATTGCAGACCTTTCCAACTTGGCACTTGTGTTGGGACGTTGAAGCTCTATGCCTGACAGAGGATGGAAACTCTTACAGGATATTTCTGCCCTGGCACAGGCAAAGCAGGGATAGGGGGGTGTGACTTTGGTTTGTGGTTCCCATACAAAGTGTGTTACTTCAGTAGCCGATTGGCACAGCAGGGAAAGCCCTGAGAGCACCTGTTCATCAACAACCACTAATTCTCCTTGGAACTTGCTAGGAAATCTGACTGATAATCTCTTCTTTGGAACGAGTTCTAAATTAGGAATGTGGTTATCATGCTTTGTGGGAGGCAATAAGGAAACTACTAGGTTTGGGGTTAATACAGAAAAGAAGAGAAGTTGTGTGAGAAGCCACTGATCATACAACAAGTCCACCAAAGCCACTCAAGGACCCCCAACCAGAGACCCAAGGGGACCCGTCATGATGGCAGTATTGTTTCTCCTTCTCTGTTCTTCATTAATCTCCGCAGGTAACAGCCCTTTTGTCTTTTATGGTGCAACAATATCAGGATTATGGGGCACCCTTAGTTAACAGTTATCTGTTTCATTGCCATTCTTTTCTAAACAAAAAAAAGAAACTATTGATTTGTAAGGCTTTTTTTTGTAAGTGTTAAACAAATGTCTATGTACTTTCTGTGCTTTTACCTGTTGCTAATGGTGGTAAATATTTGAATATGATTTTATGTAGTGCATGCTGATAAATGTCTTCCTATATTGCAGTTGCTACTAAAGCCCATATATATATATATAGTAGTGTACAGTTATTGGATCTGTTATACTGAAACCCATTATCCAAAAATTTTGGGAAGGTCATCTCCCATAGACTCCATTTTAATTAAATAATTCAATTTTTTAACACTTGATCCCATCTAAGATATAATTACCCCTTATTGGGGGCAGAACAGCCCTATTGGGTTTATTTAATGGTTAAATGATTCCCTTTTCTCTGTAATAATAAAACAGTACCGGTACTTGATCCCAACTAAGATATAATTACCCCTTATTGGGGGCAGAACAGCCCTATTGGGTTTATTTAATGGTTAAATGATTCCCTTTTCTCTGTAATAATAAAACAGTACCTGTACTTGATCCCAACTAAGATATAATTACCCCTTATTGGGGGCAGAACAGCCCTATTGGGTTTATTTCATGGTTAAATGATTCCCTTTTCTCTGTAATAATAAAACAGTACCTGTACTTGATCCCAACTAAGATATAATTACCCCTTATTGGGGGCAGAACAGCCCTATTGGGTTTATTTAATGGTTAAATGATTCCCTTTTCTCTGTAATAATAAAACAGTACCTGTACTTGATCCCAACTAAGATATAATTACCCCTTATTGGGGCAGAACAGCCCTATTGGGTTTATTTAATGGTTAAATGATTCCCTTTTCTCTGTAATAATAAAACAGTACCTGTACTTGATCCCAACTAAGATATAATTACCCCTTATTGGGGCAGAACAACCCTATTGGGTTTATTTAATGGTTAAATGATTCCCTTTTCTCTGTAATAATAAAACAGTACCTGTACTTGATCCCAACTAAGATATAATTACCCCTTATTGGGGCAGAACAGCCCTATTGGGTTTATTTAAATGATGTTTAAATTATTTTTTAGCAGACATGGAAAGCATGGAAATCCAAATTACAAAAAGACCCCTTTTCCTCTGGTCCTGAACATTCTGGATAGCAGGTCCCATATCTTCAATAAAATTGCCATTTAGCGGTTAAGTTCCATAAATGGCAGTTTGCCACGTCTGATGAGGATCACTATGCGCTCAATCATCTGCGGTTGCACCTAGTTCTTCAAAAAGGATTCACTTTCACAACTGTTTTGCATGGGGGTTGTGTCACTTTAAGAGCATGTGTTCAAATACACAATCTCTATCCAAAAAAGATCTCCTCATAATTTAGGAAATAAAAGGTGTAGTTCTTTTTACAGCCACTGGTTATTGATCTAACTGTCCCTAGAAGAAATAAAAAGCTTCTTCTATAAGTCTATGTCTATGAGAGTCTGTGGTTTCCTTCCATCACAACATTTCTGTCTGCTCAGAGCCTTTTGAAGCTTAAAAAATCCTTGCCACTTATACTGTAGTGTAAATATGTTTATTATCTGTGTACCCAAGTAGAACCCTTTTAAAATACACATACTGTACATGTACTTTTTCTAACTAAGCCTCAGAATTATAGGTTCTAATGTAGAATGACTGACCCCACTTGGTATTATATCATTAACGGTGGGAGGTTTCATCTCTTACTGGAGAATGGCAATATTAGAACACCCTGAAATGAGTGGAGGAATGAATGGGGATGGGTGAGGGTTGGCAGATGCTTGGCACTTGGTTTAACAATGCCAGAGTGGGCTGCAATCATAGTAACATAGTAAGTTAGGTTGAAAAAAGACATACATCCATCAGGTTCAACATAATGCCTATTTATAACCTGCCTAACTGCTAATTGCCCCAGATGAAGGCAAAAACCCCATCTGAAGCCTCTCTAATTTGCCCCAGAGGGGAAACAATTCCTTCCTGACTCCAAGATGGCAATCAGACCACTCCCTGGGGCAACTTGTACTCCCTCACTTGCTAAGAAGCCATTCTTGTACCTATCTAATGTATCAGCCAGTACCACTGATTCGGGGAGGGAATTCCAAAACTTCACAGCTCTCGAGTAGAACAAGATTAGAGACTGTGTTATCTGCCATTGGCATCTTAATAACGTTAGTACAGATTACAAGGTAGAAATGTTGGAAGCAAGACAGTCACACTCCAGAGATGGAAACCTGTTCCCTGTAGGAATATATCTCATATCTGTTCTCTAGATGCTTGAGGGTAAAAGCCTGCTTGGCAAATGAGAGCTAACCCTACTGTAGAGCTGATTATCTGAACACAATAGAATGGAATAATACATCAGGTGTGTCTGGACAGATGTACATAAGTTGTAAAAGGACTCATTAATTATTACAAGCAATTGCAAGCACCGTAGGGTGCTGCAATTGACCCGGAGGCAGGTTTCCAGTCTATGAGTGCTAAGAGTACTATTTTCCTTCTTAAAAAAACCCCATAAAGTTATAAGTTATTACACTAATTCCACAAGCATGACATATCAGTATGGTATGGTATAAAAGACTAACCGTATCAACCAACAGTAGCCCATAGCAACAAATCAACAGGTAGCAATTACTGGTCGCTCCTGGGCAAACTTAGTGCCTAGCATATTGTGAGTTAATCTGTAAACCAGCACCGATATTCCAAATATGGCTTTGAGTATGATCCAATCAGTTCATAGTTGGCCTAGGCAGATAGAAGACCTGGTGCCACCCTTCTGAGCATGTCAGGAAGTAACAAGGGTTTTATTACTATCAGGTTCTTTGGATGGGTCCAATGAGTAGATCAATGCTATGTATGGCCAATTCATATCATATAGTGTCTGATCCCTGGGCCTGTGGACAGTAATCAGGATACAGTAACACATTACATTTACTAGGTATTTATAGAGCTTGGCCTTAGAAATAGTGGGGATGGAGCTTGATATGTTGAGTAGCAAATTATAACAAAGAAAAGGCAACTGCACAGAAAATCAAGGGAAGATTAACCAGGATGCAGAAAACTTTGTTTAGACTTGTAGGGTGGGAATAAAGGGGGAATATTGGAAGGGAGATATGATGTTGATGGTTTTACAGGAACTTTCATTGGGACTTGGTCAGAAAACAAGGAGCAGTAACAATATACATTCCAGTGGGATGTAAAACTAGAACAGACAGATAAAGCTCCAATACTACAGTCAGCAAGGGAACAGTCAGCTTAGATGAGCAGCTGTAGAACCAGAAACCATGATATGGCAAGAAAAGTCTAAAAATTAAGATACAGGCTTCTCCTGTATGAACTGAGATAAAGCTTAATGATTTGAGAGAAAGAGGGTGAAAATTGACCAGTAACCACAGAAACATCACAATGGATTAAGAATGTCTGGATTGGATACAAGGTCTCCCATATGTAATAAAAGGCACTAAGTTTGCCCAGTAGCAGTAACCCAAAGCAACCAATAGGATGTTTGCTTTTGAACAGGTGACCAGTATATTCTACCTGCTAGTTGGTTGCTATGGGTTACTGCTCCTGGGCAAACGTAGTGCCTTTTATTACATAACCCCCATGGTCTCCCAGGCATGAAGTACAGTATGATGGAACATGACCATTGTCAGAAAACTTTAGAGACAAATAACTTGGTAGGAAGAAAATATAATAGGCAGAAATCACCAATAAAATTAAGATCAAATGGAATAATGGACTTTCTTCATCAGTTGTGTACTGAGAAATCGAGGTTGGCCTGTAACCATAGAAACAATTCACATATGGGTAAAAAAATCCTTAATAAACATGGGGCTCTATTAAACATGAAGTTTGGGCTAAGATAAACCATTATCCACTAAAAAAACAGAATGTGGCAAACAAAGAAAGGCCAATATAAACATTCCTTGAATGTTTGGGCTGCTCTAGCTATATACAGTATATACAGTGGCTTCCATAGAACAAAGTGCCACTTAATTCTGAAAAGCCTATTTTGGTTAGTGAAATGTTTAGCATAACACTAATCCATCATACTGTAACAGATATACATATGAATATACTATACTATTAGAACATAATATATATTTGCCAGATTTCTGTTGACTAGAGTCAGCAGGTTTACTATATAATCCAGAATACTACGTCAGTAGACTGAAACTGCAATTAACCAGAATCATTAAGTATATTTTTCTCTATACAGAGGAACGTGTGTTTTCTCGTGCATTAAAAACTGTTTTATGACTAATCAACATTTTCCTTTTGCAGGAGTTGCCCTTGAGTGTGAGGTGTGCTCCTCAAGCAGTGGGAGGACCTGCTCGGGTCACTTTGAGATCTGTAAAGATCCGCAAAGTCGCTGCATGGTGACCTTGACTGAGACCTCTCTTGGTAAGCCCCATTGGATATTTGAGGCCTTTATGAAATGGTTTGCTTCACAGTATAACATTGTAATTTGTGCAGGAGAAATTAGTTCTACAATGAACTGATAGCAAGATGAAGTATATATGTCCATGTAAACGATCCAGTGAGGGACCTTGGCCTCCCTTCCCCACGTTAGATGCCAGTATTCAGTCCTCAGCAAATCCAGCAAATGCTTGATGGAGGCCCCCTGTTTCTGCACAATGGTCAACATCCAAAAGGGGCAGCTAATTTTTATTTGACTACTTTCTCCACCAAACCATATAACACTATGTAGGTATGTAGGTGACTCTGGATCTACCAGAGCGTCTTAAGTGCAGGCCAACTAGCAAGAACATCCTGCACTCTACCAAGGAGAAGTAATGTGGTTAATATTTTTCCAAAGCAACACCTGCTTAGTGTAGGGAGCATCATTGGAAAGTAACCCAGGCTCCAACTCAGTAGGGTGTCTACACGCACATATATGTTAGGTGCCTTTGCACATATATGTTGCCTCATCAGTAATTATTGTACCTTCAGTCCATAGTTAAGAACCACTGGAGCCCATTTAGCTACTTCTCTAACATTCTCAAAGCTGTCACAGGACCTTAACAGACACATTTCCTCCAGACACATTCACCGAGGGCTCTACAGAGGATGGGGGGTTACATTTGCCTCCCCTTCTACGCATTTCATATCTATTAGGATCCTGTCCTTCACCTGTACTGTTGGAATCCTATAATCTTGCTCTTCTCCTCGGTGACATCCCTACCACCTATAAGCATCCATCTGCCCTATCTTGTTATGACAGATTTAGGGGTGATTCTGGGCCCCAAGCTGCCTTTGGCTAGCCTTCCTGATACCACACCTTCCACATTCACAAAAAGTTGCTCTCTAAACTAGAAGAGCAGAATTTATGGTTTAATGAAATTAATTGTGTCTTTTAAGGTTACCAGGAGCAGCATTTTAATGTAGGGGTGCTGCCACCTACCCTCCCACCTTCCCTTATGGTATCAGCACCCCCAGACAGCTGCCACTTGTTTGCCTCTCTTTTTTCCCTTTGATCAAAGCCTAGAGCCATCTGAATAGTATCAGCTGCACCCTGATTGGTTACCCGTGCCCAGTGCCTTACCCTTTAACAAACAGACATTATATATAATTACATATAATAACTTTCACAAGCAAAAATTGAATCAAAACTATTATTTGCGGATACAATGGTTTTACAGAACCACCCCGCCCAAGGTTTTGCAATCCGCAGTTTGGGACTGATTACAGCAAAAACAGCAATTATTGGTTACCCAGTTGTCTCCAAAACTGGATTTCACCTCCACAATGTCACCGGTTCGCCCCTGTTGAATAACATGAAAAAGATATTGTATATAAGAGCTTTTAAAAGTGCAAAAATGGATCAACACTATTATTTCAGGATAAAATTGTTTAGCAGAGCTACCCCGCCCAAGGTTTTTCAAACCACATGAATTCCAATATGACGGTTTTTTTTGTCTGGTTACACAAAATATAGCAATTATTTGGCAATTATTCCATCTCTTTGAGCAGACATTAACATATAATCATCTAATCACTTGTATCTGATCGTATTGCAGTGTTTGCTTTTCTTCCCTATAGCCTGCAGCCATCTTTGTTCTGTTTGTACCTCGCCAGTCATTTTTTTCATGCTTTCATTTACATTTAGCTGTTACTGAACCCAGGTTTATTATGTGTTAGCTAATACCTGACTGATCATTTTAATCTTACCAGAATGCAAAAATGCAAGGAATGCACGGACACTGTACAGACACGCACACCCATAGAAACCCACCCATAGAAACACACCTTGTAATAGGGTAACCTCTTTTTGTCTGTAAAACATGACCAGCTAGATAGGCTATAGAGCATGGGGTTCACTGGACTCTAACACATAGAATGGGCCTTCGCTGTATGGAAGGATTAAGGGGAAGGTAGTGCAACTACAACTCACTTATGCTGTGGGCAAAAATATAGGAAAATAAAGGACACCAGAAAGTTCTTCAAGCAAGCTCAAATAGAACTGGTTTATTGTCCAAGACAATTGATCCACAGGGATATGCCAGGGGCGGGCCAAGCCAACCGGGCGCCCTAGGCAACCCGGTCGGCCACCTCGCCCCTGCACCTTCCTCATTCGAATCGCAATGCAAACCCGCCCCTGCATTCAACTGCGCATGCGCGCCAAAGGGGGGGCGGGGTTCGATTTGCGATTCGATGGATCATTGCCCCCACCGCGTAAGGACAAGAGGTGGGGGCAATGACTAAAGTGAGCGGACTGGGGGTAGGCAGGAGAGGCTGCCTGGCACCCCCCAATCGTTGCTCCCTAGGCAGCTGCCTCTTCTGCCTACCCCTAGTTCCGGCCCTGGGATATGCAGTAAATACAAATGCAGAAACAGAACAATTGTACTGGGAGGTTCAATGCAGAGAAGCAGTGTAATGTTGCACCACTGTGGTGAGTAGCATGGGTAGTAAAATAATGGGTTAGGGTTTCCACCTTAAGTGGTCTGGACTCCCTACAGCAGACCCGGATCAGGGAGAATGAATCTAAGCCTGATCAGTACTGCTGTCCCTTCACTAGGGCAGCAGAGCTGTAAAGGGGAATACTCCCAGCTATATCTCCTGGTTGGAGCAAAGAAGCTGCTCTTGCTAACTAAAGCTGACTATGTCACGTTTCTAGAACATACTATTACACAAAGATATCCTGCACTAAATAAATCTTCTTCACGTGGTTCCTGTTCCCTGACTTCTCTTAGGTTGATGGTTTCCCTTAGGGCCAAACACTTCTGGGCGGTGTGGATCCCAGGCTTCCTGGACCACATCCACACAGATCAACTACTAAAGGCCAAAAAAAAGGCCCACCCATTACCAAACACTATATTAAAGTGTAGCAGGAAGTGGTCATAACCTGTAGGCCAATAAATTGCAATATGGGCATCTGCCCAGTAACAATGTAAATAAAGAAGTGTAGGATTTAAAGCTATAAGGGCTTATTAACCCTATAGGTTGACCCGCCCCCCCCCCCAAATTCTAAGAACTCATTCTTCATATCTATAAAAGTGATGAAACACAACCACACACTGTTCCCATTCACCACAAATGATGTATTATTTCCTAATAAGTCATGCTTGGTAAACTGAATACTGGTACCCATATTGCTTCATGGTATCTATTGAAAGAGCAGATTTTTCTGTGGCTTCTGTTTAATAGTACATCACACAGTATCCCCTGGGTTTCACAATCCTTCCTAATAACTAGTGGCTTCTGTTTCTTCAGTAACATGACAAGCTCAGCATCGAGACCACCAGTACCCCCCTATTTGCACCCCCTGCCTGACTGAAAGCTGGCCTGAAATTGGCCAGATATCGATTGGGCAGGTTAAAAGATTTAGTTGGACCGGGGAGCGTATCGGCTCATTGATGCAGCCCCCGAACCAACTGCGCCCATTGCTGCCGTTATAATTCGATCGTTTGGCCCTGGGCCCACCCGTAAGTGGGGGTATCAGGAGAAGATCTTAACGTGTATGGCTACCTTTACTTCCTATCCAAGTCCCCATTTAAGGTTACCCATCTCCCCCTAGGCCTACCCAATTACCCACTCAACTTACCAACTTCCATTTTAATTACCCCTGGGGCTTCCAGTCCAGACACCCATAGCCAACTGCAATACTGCAACATATATAAACAATCAAACAACCATAGCTTATTGTAACCATTTGTACCAAATGCCGGACTCCAAAAAGTCAGGACACTCTTTGCCTACTCCAACACAGGACATCTCAAAAACCTGTAGGGAGGCCCCTAACATTGCCATGTTCTGCTTCCATCCACTCCACTCCTCTGCCCTCCAGATGATTGGGCCCCAGAGATAAAACTGGTCCTGTCCATCCCTGACAGTAAAGTTAAAAGATGATGATATTGAATCATCGCATGGGAGTCCTACCCGAAGGCATGGGCTCCAATGCTCATGTATCCAAGGCATTCACCAACGAACAGCATGGGTGGTTAGGTCCACCGTCACTGAAGCTAGGTTGAGACCCACCAGGTCGTTGGACTCCCCTTCACCTTGCAGCTAGGGGGAGTACGCGTAAGTCTTGGGTTGGGGTCAAGCCCAAAGGACTATGACACCCATCCAAGGTGCACAAATCAAGTACAAAAAAGGTGCTGAAGAGATACAGTAATTGCTTGTGAGTCATGGCAAGTGTGAAAGCCCCTGTGCTGAGCTGTGTATCTCTCTTTTACTAAAGTGTTTGCTTTATTGTGGTGAGCCTGCAGAAAGCATATAATAAACCTTTTTCCTGTGACTGAACTATATTTAATGCACAGGAGAAGCAACAAGCTCATCAAAGGGGCTGTAAACTCAACCATAACTCGGTCCCACTGCGCCGCCTAGTTTTGCTATAGAAAAATGTAATCATAGATACAAGAAAATTCACAAATTAGAATTCTATTGATCAAAAATCTGATTATAAGTGCAAGAGAAGTGACCAATGAGAATGCTGATTCCCAGCACTGTGTCAGGCCCCTTGCTGGTACCTTACATATAGAGATAATGATGGCATTTTTCCCCTCATTATATGGCACAGGAATCAGACATGGGGATAAAGGGACAGACTTGTTCAGTGCTGGGAAACTGTGCTTATTGCTCCCAACTCCAATTGCAGGAACAGAGAACAGGGAGCCGGATTTACTCACATCAGCTGGGATTCTCATTGGGGGATTTCTTGCATTTTAATGGGGATTTGGGGGAAAGTTTTATTGTGCAATATTGCTTTAAGAATACAACCCTGATGTTGCTGGACTACAGCTCCCAGCATGCCTCAACCTTCATTATATGTTCTGGGATTTGTAGTCCAATAAAGTTTGGTTGAGCAGTGCAGTTCAGCGGGGGTTAGTTCCCCTTTAATAGAAGGGATATGCTGCAGAGGCTCAGCTACAATGAGTAGCCAAGAACTGAAGTTTAATTTACTAATCATTAATATTTTTGGTTATTAATTCTTTCCTGATTTGTTTATTAAGGAGACGTGAAGAGCGCAGTCCTGAAGAAGGCTTGTGGGAGCTCTTATAACTGCTCTCACTCGGTGAGCCTGAGAACCAATGGATACGGGGTGAGAGTGAGCTCCATTTGCTGTGACACTGACTACTGCAATAAAGGCACCATCCCGCGTAAGTCATCTGATGAATAACCGCGTGTTAGCTTCAAAGTGCGGCGCATTTAATATCTACCTTTTGAACTTGGCACGCGATCAGGGACTCAGGAATGAGCTGAACAGTAAATAGAAACCACATTTTGCTTTTGGCTTCTGCTCTGCAGATGTGGCCAGTTAGTAATATTTCTGCTGAGCATTACATGTGTATTTGCACGCTGGAAATAACCCTTCTGCCAATAGGAAGGTATACTTAGCTAATGCGTGTCATAGCTTCTCTCTTCCATACGGTAATTACAATGCACAGATCTGTATCCCAGTGGCTCCAGTTTAACTCATTTCCTGCTTACTGGCCAATTGGTTCAGAGTTTATAAAAAGAGTCAATCTCTATGCAAGTTTCTCAGAAGCAGAGAAGTCTCCAAACTGGCAATGACCCACAAGCAGCTTTGTGTTCCTCACTTGCCCTTTACTTGAATGTTTCTAATATATCTGCCAGTAGAGATGTAGCGAACTGTTCGCCGGAGAACTAATTCGCACGAAAATCGGGTGTTCGCAAGTTCGCGAACTTTTAGCGAAGTTCGCAATTTTGGGTTCGCCTTAGCTGGAGACAAATTCTGACCTCTCACCCCAGAGCCAGCAGATACATGGCAGCTAGTGATGGGCGAAAAGTTTCGCCAGGCATGGATTCGCGTCGAATTTCCGCGTTTCGCCATTGGCGGATTGTTTCGCGAAACGGATGAAAAATTTCGCCGCGGAAAAATTCGCCGCACGTCCAAAAATTGTCGCGGCGTCAAAAAAGAATAGTCGCGGGCGACGAAACAAGAGCCGCGCGACGAAACAAGAGCCGCGGGCGACGAAACAAGAGCCGCGCGACGAAACAAGAGCCGCGCGACGAAACAAGAGCCGCGGGCGACGAAACAAGAGCCGCGGGTGACGAAACAAGAGCCGCGGGCGACGAAACAAGAGCCGCGCGACGAAACAAGAGCCGCGGGCGACGAAACAAGAGCCGTGCGACAAAATAATAGCTGCGGGCGACGAAACAAGAGCCGTGGGCGACGAAACAAGAGCCGCGGGCGACGAAACAAGAGCCGCGGGCGACGAAACAAGAGCCGCGGGCGACGAAACAAGAGCCGCGGGCGACGAAACAAGAGCCGCGCGACGAAACAAGAGCCGCGGGCGACGAAACAAGAGCCGCGCGACGAAACAAGAGCCGTGCGACAAAACAAGAGCTGCGCGCGACAAAATAATAGCCGCGGGCGACAATTTTTTTTTGTCGCACGACATTTTCGCCGCTTCGCAAATTTTTCGCCGTTTCGCGGATCTTTTCAAAGATTCGCGAATTTTTCGGCGAAGCGAAACGGAACAGATTCGCTCATCACTAATGGCAGCCAATCAGGCAGCTCTCCCTCCTGGACCACCCCCAGACCACTCCCTTCCATATATAAACCGAAGCCCAGCAGCCATTTTACATTCTGCCTGTGTGTGCTTGATGAGTTAGCATAGGGAGAGAGCTGTGCAGGGGTTTGAGGGACAGTTTAGGTAGCTTTGCTGACTAGTAATCTACTTTCTACTGCTCTGTATGTAGCTGCTGGGGACAGCTGTCCTGCTGATCTCATCTGCTCTAACCCAATAGTCCTTGTAAGGACTGCTTTTATTTTCTGATAACTGTTACTCTAGTCTTCTTTTCATTGTGTACTGCAGCTCCGTCTGTGTGTGTTGGGGACAGGTGTGCTGCACATAGTAGTGCACTAAGAACCAACCACACATTGAACCGGCTGTAACCTTTACACGACTTGTTTTAAAGCAGTTTATTACACAAGTTTAGAATTGTAGTGTGATTTCTGCCCTTTACAGCACAAAACGCAACGCTGTGTCAACAACGTATTTTTCAGAGAAATTTTTGCCCTTGATCCCCCTCCTGCATGTCACTGCCCAGGTCGTGGCACCCTTTAAACAACTTTAAAATCAGGTTTCTGGCCAGAAATGGCTTTTCTAGGTTTTAAAGTTCGCCTTCCCATTTAAGTCTATGGGGTTCGCAAAAGTTCGCACTTTTTGGCGGAAGTTCGCAAACGGGTTCGCGAACTTTTTTTGTGAGGTTCGCTACATCTCTATCTGCCAGTACAAGAGTTTCAGGGAGAATCCTTTTAACATATTCAGTTCTTGGTTGATTTTATACATAAAAAGTAGTGATGAGTGAATCTGTCTCATTTCACTTTACTGAAAAATTCACAAAACTGCAGAAAAATTCACGAAACGGCGAAACATTTGCAAAGCACATTGAAGTCAAGAGGTGACTTTTTACACGGACGACATTTTCAATGCCCAACTTTTTCTTATTTCAAATGCATTAAAGTCAATGGGTGTTCTATTGTGGCATTGGCGTCTTGGCGACTTTTTTGTCTCTGCGTCATTTTTGCCATGTCAACTTTTTTGTCTTGGTGTAATTTTTGCTATGCCAACTTTCTTTTTTCCTTGCCGACTTTTTGTCTTGGTGTCATTTTTGTCTTGGTGACTTTTTGTCTCGGTGTCATTTTTGTCTTGGTGACTTTTTGTCTCTGTGTCATTTTTGTCTTGGTGACTTTTTGTCTCTGTGTCATTTTTGTCTTGGTGACTTTTTTGTCTTTACGTCATTTTTGCCTTGCAGACTTTTTTCTCTATGGGATGTTCAAACCTTGCTGTTTGCTGTTGCAAAATGGAGATCCATTTCTAAAATGGAGTATGATATGCTAAGCATCAAAGTGTATCAAAGTAGCAAAATACATGCATATATGAATATAAGATTATATGAATATGAGAACATAGGATATTATATCAAACCTTACACTCTCTACGTCATTTTTGTCTTGGTAACTTTTAGTCTCGGTGTCATTTTTGTCTTGGCGACTTTTTTGTCTCTGCATCATTTTTGCCATGCCAACTTTTTTGTCTTGGTGTAATTTTTGCCATGTCAACTTTTTGTCTCTGGGTCATTTTTGTCATGGTGACTTTTTTGTCTCGGTTTTCTTTTTTCCTTGTCGACTTTTTGTCTCTGTGTCATTTTTGTCTTGGCGACTTTTTTGTCTCGGTGTCATTTTTGTTGTGCCAACTTTTTTTTCCTCTGTGAATTTTAATTGCAGTGTATTTTTGCTAGTTTCACAAAAAAATTTGCCAATGGCGAAATGCGGAATTTTGTTGCGGAATGCCTGCCGAAAACGATTGCTCATCAGTAGTTGCAAGAATTAAACAAAAAAAAATGAAATGCCTTACTAGAAAGTCAACAGTCCCGTAGGGTAACCCATAGGCTAATGCCACACAGAGCAGTTTCTGCTGGTAAAGAAATAGTGAATTTGGCGCAAATGTTGCCCCATGTAAGACTGCAGTGACAGGGGTACAATCCTATCACTGAGCAGATGAGTTGGATATCAATTTTATTGTTCTGATCCTTTTTATTACTTATCTTTTTATTTAGGCCCTCCTCTCTTCATATTCCTGTCTCTTTCAAATCACTGCCTGGTTGCTAGGTTAAATTGGACCCTAGCAACCAGATATCTGCTGGGCAGCTGGAGAGCTGCTTAGCAAAAAGCTAAATACTTTAGTTCAAAAACAAGCTCTTTAGTCTGTAGTCGCTGTATTTCTGTTAATAATGGGATCTGAACTGTCTTTATGAATTTTGGAATCTAGAATATTTTCTAGCCCCTGGGACAAGTATAAGCCAGTTATCATTTCAAACAGTTAATAAATCTTGAGAAATATTCACTTTACAGAAAATAAAAAGCAGATTTTTCTCCAGTACATACCTCTTTATTTCATCAATAATAAGAACCTAGTTTTGTAAAGAATGAAATGTAAACTTGGCACAGTTGGTAGTACGTTAACTTAACCTCTATTTCAGCTCAATAGCTGCCTTCCCAGACTAGTACCAGTAGAATATGGGTTACACTGTACTCTCTTACCCAGAATGGGCCTTTGCTAAGTGGGAGAGGAAGGTGAGGGAATTGTGCAACTACACCTCTCTTGTTGCTATGCAGAAAAATGAAAACAGAGTGCTCCAGAGGTTTATTGAACCCCCACAGGGTTACCAACAATACAGCTTCTTAGAGGCCAGTGGTACAGGCAACACCACATACAGAGTGTAATACAGACGGACACTCCCCTGAGTACAGACTTGGCAGAAACCTCACTTCACCTCTGCGACACACCCCATAGTGCATCCCCTCAGGGAATTCTTTATCCTGATAACTTATCCACTGGGATCCCTACACTACAGGCAATATGGCCTGGGAGAGATACCTCCAAAACTGCCAGTCCTATGTAGGAGCTCAGAACTGCTCATTCTAGCTCAGCCCTAACTGCCTTACACCCCTAGAGTTGTACTGGTACGGGAGCTCAGCCCTAACTGCCTTACACCCCTAGAGTGGTACTATACAGGGGCTCAGCCCTAACTGCCTTACACCCCTAGAGTGGTACTATACAGGGGCTCAGCCCTAACTGCCTTACACCCCTAGAGTGGTACTATACAGGGACTCAGCCCTAACTGCCTTACACCCCTAGAGAGGTACTATACAGGGGCTCAGCCCTAACTGCCTTACACCCCTAGAGTGGTACTATACAGGGACTCAGCCCTAACTGCCTTACACCCCTAGAGTGGTACTGGTACGGGAGCTCAGCCCTAACTGCCTTACACCCCTAGAGTGGTACTATACAGGGGCTCAGCCCTAACTGCCTTACACCCCTAGAGTGGTACTGATACAGGGGCTCAGCCCTAACTGCCTTACACCCCTAGAGTGGTACTATAAAGGGGCTCAGCCCTAACTGCCTTACACCTCTAGAGTGGTACTATACAGGGGCTCAGCCCTAACTGCCTTACACCCCTAGAGTGGTACTATACAGGAGCCCCACCCTAACTGCCTTACACCCCTAGAGTGGTACTATACAGGAACTCAGCCCTAACTGCCTTACACCCCTAGAGTGGTACTGATACAGGGGCTCAGCCCTAACTGCCTTACATCCCTAGAGTGGTACTATACAGGGGCTCAGCCCTAACTGCCTTACACCCCTAGAGTGGTACTATACAGGGGCTCAGCCCTAACTGCCTTACACCCCTAGAGTGGTACTATACAGGGGCTCAGCCCTAACTGCCTTACACCCCTAGAGTGGTACTATACAGGGGCTCAGCCCTAACTGCCTTACATCCCTAGAGTGGTACTATACAGGGGCTCAGCCCTAACTGCCTTACACCCCTAGAGTGGTACTATACAGGGGCTCAGCCCTAACTGCCTTACACCCCTAGAGTGGTACTATACAGGGGCTCAGCCCTAACTGCCTTACACCCCTAGAGTGGTACTATACAGGGGCTCAGCCCTAACTGCCTTACACCCCTAGAGTGGTACTGATACAGGGGCTCAGCCCTAACTGCCTTACACCCCTAGAGTGGTACTATACAGGGGCTCAGCCCTAACTGCCTTACACCCCTAGAGTGGTACTGATACAGGGGCTCAGCCCTAACTGCCTTACACCCCTAGAGTGGTACTGATACAGGGGCTCAGCCCTAACTGCCTTACACCCCTAGAGTGGTACTGATACAGGGGCTCAGCCCTAACTGCCTTACACCCCTAGAGTGGTACTGATACAGGGGCTCAGCCCTAACTGCCTTACACCCCTAGAGTGGTACTGATACAGGGGCTCAGCCCTAACTGCCTTACACCCCTAGAGTGGTACTGATACAGGGGCTCAGCCCTAACTGCCTTACACCGCTAGAGTGGTACTGATACAGGGGCTCAGCCCTAACTGCCTTACACCCCTAGAGTGGTACTGGTACGGGGGCCCAACCCTAACTGCCTTACACCCCTAGAGTGGTACTATACAGGGGCTCAGCCCTAACTGCCTTACACCCCTAGAGTGGTACTGATACAGGGGCTCAGCCCTAACTGCCTTACACCCCTAGAGTGGTACTATACAGGGGCTCAGCCCTAACTGCCTTACACCCCTAGAGTGGTACTATACAGGGGCTCAGCCCTAACTGCCTTACACCCCTAGAGTGGTACTATACAGGGGCTCAGCCCTAACTGCCTTACACCCCTAGAGTGGTACTGATACAGGGGCTCAGCCCTAACTGCCTTACACCCCTAGAGTGGTACTATACAGGGGCTCAGCCCTAACTGCCTTACACCCCTAGAGTGGTACTGATACAGGGGCTCAGCCCTAACTGCCTTACACCCCTAGAGTGGTACTGATACAGGGGCTCAGCCCTAACTGCCTTACACCCCTAGAGTGGTACTGATACAGGGGCTCAGCCCTAACTGCCTTACACCCCTAGAGTGGTACTGATACAGGGGCTCAGCCCTAACTGCCTTACACCCCTAGAGTGGTACTGATACAGGGGCTCAGCCCTAACTGCCTTACACCCCTAGAGTGGTACTGATACAGGGGCTCAGCCCTAACTGCCTTACACCCCTAGAGTGGTACTGATACAGGGGCTCAGCCCTAACTGCCTTACACCCCTAGAGTGGTACTGATACAGGGGCTCAGCCCTAACTGCCTTACACCCCTAGAGTGGTACTATACAGGGGCTCAGCCCTAACTGCCTTATACCCCTAGAGTGGTACTGATACAGGGGCTCAGCCCTAACTGCCTTACACCCCTAGAGTGGTACTGATACAGGGGCTCAGCCCTAACTGCCTTACACCCCTAGAGTGGTACTGATACAGGGGCTCAGCCCTAACTGCCTTACACCCCTAGAGTGGTACTGATACAGGGGCTCAGCCCTAACTGCCTTACACCCCTAGAGTGGTACTGATACAGGGGCTCAGCCCTAACTGCCTTACACCCCTAGAGTGGTACTATACAGGGGCTCAGCCCTAACTGCCTTACACCCCTAGAGTGGTACTATACAGGGGCTCAGCCCTAACTGCCTTACACCCCTAGAGTGGTACTATACAGGGGCTCAGCCCTAACTGCCTTACACCCCTAGAGTGGTACTATACAGGGGCTCAGCCCTAACTGCCTTACACCCCTAGAGTGGTACTATAAAGGGAGCTATGCCTGCCCCTATCTAATGCCTCATTCACGGGGTCCTTTTTCCCGACTTCAACTGGGCCTGGGCCCATGCCCTGGGCTCTCACCAACACCCACCCTGTTCCTCAGGTGGAAACAAACAGGAAGGTGCCACTCCTTTCCCAGCACTATATCAAAGTGAGGAAGGAAGTGGTCACCATCCCTGCTAGCCAATAGCATCCATATGTTATTGAACAAACTTAGATACATTCCCTTCTGCCCAGCAACTAAGGGAACCGAACCTGTAGGGATTTAAAGTCATAGGGGCCATTTAACCCTATGGGTCCCTACATTAATGTAATCCTTTACCTCCAAACCCTTCCCTTTCCCGCTCCCTACCCATACTCCCCTTCCAAACCCCCCTCAGGATAAGAGGGATAAACTGTTACTTTGTCCAGATCCACATTGGCTTTGTTTGAGTTCTTCTACCTGAATACCTTGTTGTATAAAGAGAAATCTAGGAGTACCCTATTCTCTTGCACTTACATTTGCTCAAAGCTCCTCTCAGCACTGTTTACGAGAGAGTTGACGGACGCACACACCTTACATCATAACACTTGCTCATACTTGCTACCAAACGAGCATACTCTTATGGTGAGTAATATTTTCAGGCAGAGGGAAAGTTGATCCCTGAGAACATAACTATCCTTGTACAAACAAACCGCATAATAATATATTTTAGCTTCTATTTCACTTTGGATACATTCAGCTTAAAGGGGGTTGTTCACCTTTAATGCCCAAATCTTATTAAACCACCAACAATGCTCTTTTTTTCCATAAAAAAATGTAAGAAGGCCACTGTAAAGGTACTTTTTATCTATACAGCGCTGCAGACTTTGTTGGCGCTTCATAAATAAATGTTAATAATAATAATAATAATAATAATAATAATGTGGTAAATCTGCCCTTCTCCTGTCTCTCTGATCAGGTTTCTGAAGGGATGGGAGTGGCCTATTTTGAACCTGACACACTGAGAACTTCCTTTATGCTGACATCATCATATCCTTGCCCTTACTACTTTCCTATTGGACCAGTGCATTGGTTGCTTGTGCACTCTAACCAGCTGCATAAATTGAAAAGCAATTGGTTAATTTCCCCCTTGCAATGGCATAGGCAAACAGACTCAGCATATCACACATCTAATATACTGTTATATTACATTAGCAGCACTCTGTCATAGGCACAGGAAGCAGTGTCAGACTGACAGGAGGAACAGCCAATAAGAGTTAAGGCTGCTGCCAGTACTATGTGTGACTTCATATAAGGAAGTAACAAAGCAACTGTAGTGTCTATAGGGGTCACAGGCCCCGCCCCCCCCAGCACAGGGTGAGGGATCAGTAGAAGGATGATTCTGAGGGGAATATCTCATCAGTTGCATATATTTTGTTAACTATGTATATGGCAAAGATATTGTTCTAATAATGTGAACTCTTTGTGAATGTTGTACAAAGGTGAATAACCCCTTTGATATCTATGGATGTCATAACATGCCTTTCTGTACAATGGGAGCCACAAAGGCTCTTAAACACAATAGTGGGTGGGTCAATTATATTGGAAGCAAAAACATACAGGAAAAGTTCGGTACAATAACCAGACAAGCACTCCCAGTTTGATGAGGTTTGATACTGGGAGTTGTATTGATTAGGGATGTAGCGAACCTCAAAAAAAAGTTTGCAAACTTACGCCAAAAAGCGCGAATATTCGCGAACTTTGCGAACCCCATAGACTTCAATGGGAAGGCGAACTTTAAAACCTAGAAAAGCCATTTCTGGCCAAAAAAACTGATTTTAAAGTTGTTTAAAGGGTGCCACGACCTGGACAGTGACATGCAGGAGGGGGATCACGGCAAAAATTTCTCTGAAAAATACTTTGTTGACACATCGTTGCAAATCGCAAAGGCAGCTGGCAGACCTAGCGGAAATACGCTGCGTTTTTTGCTATTTCGCACTATTAGCACCATGGAAACGGGATTTGCTTACACCAGTACTAGGCTGAAAAACGCCATGTGTGGCTTGTGCGGCGTTTTTAGGCCGAGAAAAAACGCAGCGAAAAAAAAACGCGGCGAACCCAAATTGCGAACATACGCGAAAAGTTTGCGAACTTCCGAACTTGCGAACACCCGATGTTCGTGCGACTTAGTTCACCGGCGAACAGTTCGCTACATCTCTAGTATTGATGTACTTGCAATAACTATATACAGTACAGGTATGGGACCCGTTATCCAGAATGCTCAGAACCTGGGGTTTTCTAGATAAGGGGTCTTTCTGTAATTCATATCTTCATACCTTAAGTCTGCTAAAAAAAATATTTAAACAGTAATTAAACCCACAAGGATTGTTTTGGCTCAAATAAGGGGTAATTATATCTTAGTTGGGATCAAGTACAGGTACTGTTTTATTATTACAGAGAAAAGGGAATCATTTAACCATGAAATAAACCCAATAGGGCTGTTCTGCCCCCAATAAGGGGTAATTATATCTTAGTTGGGATCAAGTACAGGTACTGTTTTATTATTACAGAGAAAAGGGAATCATTTAACCATTAAATAAACCCAATAGGGCTGTTCTGCCCCCAATAAGGGGTAATTATATCTTAGTTGGGATCAAGTACAGATACTGTTTTATTATTACAGAGAAAAGGGAATCATTTAACCATTAAATAAACCCAATAGGGCTGTTCTGCCCCAATAAGGGGTAATTATTTCTTAGTTGGGATCAAGTACAGGTACTGTTTTATTATTACAGAGAAAAGGGAATCATTTAACCATTAAATAAACCCAATAGGGCTGTTCTGCCCCCAATAAGGGGTAATTATATCTTAGTTGGGATCAAGTACAGGTACTGTTTTATTATTACAGAGAAAAGGGAATCATTTAACCATTAAATAAACCCAATAGGGCTGTTCTGCCCCAATAAGGGGTAATTATATCTTAGTTGGGATCAAGTACAGGTACTGTTTTATTATTACAGAGAAAAGGGAATCATTTAACCATGAAATAAACCCAATAGGGCTGTTCTGCCCCCAATAAGGGGTAATTATATCTTAGTTGGGATCAAGTACAGGTACTGTTTTATTATTACAGAGAAAAGGGAATCATTTAACCATGAAATAAACCCAATAAGGCTGTTCTGCCCCAATAAGGGGTAATTATTTCTTAGTTGGGATCAAGTACAGGTACTGTTTTATTATTATTTGTCATTATTAGAGTTCATTGCTAAGCCAAGTACCTAGTACACCCGGCTGAAATCCAGCTGTTCAGATAGGTTTGGTACTTTTCCTAAAATGAAATACATTCATTGTAGAACTGGGGGGTTCAGAGAAAAGCAACAAGGCTAAAGAAATAGGATTTTAGTTATGGCATTTTTTACACTGGAGAAAGAGGCACTTGAAAGCCATATGAGCACAATCAGTAAACAAATACAATATAATATAAGCTCTCTGTTTACCTATATACCATAGATCTTTCCAAAGGACACAAGGGCATCCACTGGAAATTCATAGGCAGAGCAAAACCAACATATTCTATAAGCCTTTAAGGAACAGTTCAGTGTAAAAATGAAAATGGGTAAAATAGATAGACTGGTCAAAATTAAAGATATTTCAAATATAGTTAGTTAGGCAAAAATGTAATCTATAAAGGCTGGAGTGTGTAGATGTCTAACATAATAGCCAGAACACTGCTTTCAGCTCTCTAACCTCTTAGTTACTCAGTGACTTTAGGGGGGGGCACATGGGACATAACTGTCAGTTAGTTTGTGAGCACACAGGTCAGATTCAAATGCAAATTAACTGACAGTTATGGCTCATATGCCACCCCCCCTCAAGTCACTGATTGGTTACTGACTGCTAACAGCTTAGAGAGCTGCAAAGCAGGAAGTAGAGTTCTGGCTATTATGTTAGACATCTGCCCACTCCAGCCTTTATAGATTACATATTTTGCCTAACTAACTATATTGAAAAAATGTTTTATTTTGCGCAGTCTGTCTATTTTACCCAGTTTCATTTTTACACTGAACTGTTGCTTTAAGGTTTTTACAAACAGAATAGTATGGTTGTGAGATTTTTTTTTTTTTTTTGAGTTGTTGTACTGGCAGATATAGTAGATTGTTCAAAGAAAGGGTTGGCTGCCATTTTAGCAACTGAAAAAACAAATAGTTACTAATAATTAATACATATAGTACACTGTTGATCCAGCTACAGTACTTACCCTATTTTAGAGTTCAGGTGTACAGCTATACCATTAAATATTTATGTGAATATCTTTATATATATATATATTTTTTTTTTTAATTTTTTTTTAATTTTTTTTTTTATATTTTATATGAATACATTAATCTGAACATATGTATAACATGATTTTTTTTTATTATCTTTTCTTTCAGTGGTAGCACCCAATGCCACCCAAAATGAACTGAGCTGCCCGTCCTGCTTTGCTAAGGATTCGGAATCCTGCAACGCTCAGGCCACTGTGAACTGCACGGGAAATGAGTATCACTGTGTTCGGTTTTCAGTCTCTAAAGAGAGAGGTGAGAACATTTTTGAAATATTAGTCAAGAACCAAATATATATATATATCTTGATTTGGGGTTTAACTACTAAGTCTAAACCTATGTCTTAAGTCAAATGAGGTATTTTCAAGTGGGAGAAGGATCCCTGGAACACTGTGGTGGTTGTGCACTTCTATAACCATGTTGCCCAAGGCAGTGCAGTGTACAATACAAATCCTTTGGGGAGAATCAAGGTTCCCCAAGTATAATTCTCCTTCCTGTCTGATAACATTCCCCAATGGACCAAGCTATTGCCAGATCTCATTACAATAATATGAAATGACACCCAAAATGTTGTGTTTCCACTTTTGACTAATAAACCACAGAGGAGCATCCCCAGGCAAGTGCTTCTGTGAGTGGGTTCTGTTTGTGCATGGACAGATCTCATTAAAACTTGTGAAATGGTTTTCTTTCCCATGATTTTTTTTGATATTTGTTTGGAAATGATTAATCTTGACTACCTAAAGGAGAAGTAAAGCCTGCTGAGAAACCCCAGCAACCCCCACAAGCCTTTGCCCTAAATGGCACAATTGGGGATACCCTTGGCACATCTATTGCTTATTCTGCAGTGATCGCTTTTCTTTACAGTGAAGAGGACCTGAAGTGACATAAGATGTCACCTACCACTTCACTGTGCTACTCTGGGTTTTTCAACCAAAGTATAAATATATATATCATGCATTTTATTTTTAAACAAATGAACATTTTAGAAAAACGAAACACTTAAAAATAACCAACATGCTCTTGTATAGTTGCTCTCTAAGCTCCTAATACTCTAGTTTCACCAATGAAATAGTTCCTCCTTCCTTTCTACTTAGCTCAGCACCATCCCTCTATACTCAGCACTTCTCTTTCAGTACATTCAGTATATTCATAGACTTCTCTTTTGTTACTATAAAAACTAAAAAACTCAAAGCTCAGTTCTTCTCATGTCCCTCTTAGCTTCTCTTTCACTGTTGGTTGTACATCTTTGTACCAGATATGTGTTTAGTAAAACAGTGGAGAAAACCAAAGCACCGCCAATATTCCACCACCACGCCATTACTCTCTATCTGGAAGATTTAATGATGATAAAGGAAAGGTGAGAAGAGAGGAGTTGGCTTAATATTGAGCATTGTGAATGCCCCAATAAACACATTTTCTGTAACTTTCTACCTTTTCCCAAATATAGTTGCACCCTAGGCTGCTGTCTCTGCTGCCTAACGTTAGTTCCAGTCCTGGAAATAGTGTAAAATAACAAATGCATGACAGCAGGAAATTATTATATGAATTGTGTAAGTCTAATATACACAAAGTTGCCACCTCATTGTTTATAGAATCAATCCAAAGCCAAGACACAATGTTTATCCATCATCTGTCTTTATAATAAACATATTCTATGGGCTGTGGCTGGAGAGTGCTGTGTGGATGGAGCACTTCCGTTTGTACTTTAGGCCATATGTTCTGTAGAATAATGATGGAAGGGCCATACATTCTGTAGAATAATGATGGAAGGGCCATACGTTCTGTAGAATAATGATGGAAGGGCCATACATTCTGTAGAATAATGATGGAAGGGCCATACGTTCTGTAGAATAATGACGGAAGGGCCATACGTTCTGTAGAATAATGATGGAAGGGCCATACGTTCTGTAGAATAATGATGGAAGGGCCATACGTTCTGTAGAATAATGATGGAAGGGCCATACGTTCTGTAGAATAATGATGGAAGGGCCACACGTTCTGTAGAATAATGATGGAAGGGCCATACGTTCTGTAGAATAATGATGGAAGGAGCACTCTAATTATATATATATATTATATATAATATATTGCATGCTTCTTTAGGCTAAGAGGTAACATTATTTACTGTAATTGCAGCGACACTGGCAGTCAAATAATGTTATAAATATATATATAGCAAAATATATATTTATAAGTCCTTTAGAATTAAATTTTACTGAGTTTACCAATGAACTGATTCACAAATGGATCATTCAAACTCCATTTTGCTGTGTTTTTTGTTTTGCAAATTGACCCTTCAGTTTTTTCTTTGTTACCCTGTAACACAGAAAGGTAAAAGTCGTCATTTTCTCTCTCCTCGGCAGGCAAAGTGCATAAAGAGGCCAACATTCAGCATGGTTTTAGAACTTAGAACTTTATTCATAAGGGAAAATAAGGGGGAGGAAAGTAGACTTTTGTGCCCCATTTCTGTCCAGAATTAACTGACCCTTATCATTAGGAATCATTAGGACGAACATTTTGCTACTTTTGAGCCATAGATTCTTGGGAACTTAGAGTTTTAGGTCCAGAATAGGCCTGCATATTCCTTAGTGTACTCAAAAGAATATACAGTAGGTATACATGTTAAAGTTAATGCAGAATAAAGGTGGCCATACATGTAGCAATAACGATCTTTTGTGCGACCATTTGTCACACGAAAGATTGTTCGGATATGGAGGTAAAAACAATAGAAATTCTACCTCCACCTGCCGAATTAGCCCTAAACGTAGATTTTGCTGGCTGATTGACGAGACGACCGATATCCGCAGCCTATGCACTATTGATCGCCTCTTCGAGCTGCCATACACGCACCAAATATCGTATGAAACCTCGTTTGTACCTCGCTGGTGTGTGTATGGCCGGCTTTAGGCTGTTCCTATTCTATATAAAGTTAGTTATCTCATATCTAAATACTAATGTAAGGTGATGGGCAGCTTGGAACAACAACTGTGTTTCTGCTTAACCAGATTTATTGGCAGGAATGTAACATCAATCTCTCTGGAGATAGGCACAGATGATACAGTACAATTGTTCAGCATAAACTCACAAATAGAACCTTCAGAAGTGTTTGCCTATCAGGGGCTAGTGACCAGTCTGCATAGACGACTTGCTTTTCAACCCCAAGAGATCAGGCCCTCCAAGTCGTACTGGGACACTTGATTCCCTAACTACCCTGAACCTAACTCTCAATCCTAGAGCAAGCTATAAGAGAGAATATGCTCAATAACTTACCTTACTAGGCCTACCTCTGCCCAGGCTCCAATCTTCTTCCACCTTCCTGCTGCAATGAAACCCAATGAGAAAGAGGGTGAGCTCTATAGAGCTTCCATATAACAATGACCTCTTCTGGGGACTTATAGAACTGCCAGTTACACAGGAAACTGTTCCTCCCCCCACAATTGCTATTTAGGACCCTACTTAGCTTCCTATAACTGCCTGTAACATAAGGAAAAAAACATTTACGTGTCCCCTACACTAATAATTAGACATACATAACTTGAAACTTGACCCTTAATATTAAAATGCATAACAGTGAATATATAATATTCTTCTTTCCTAGTTTATAAATTATCTACAGCTGCACATTAGAAAGTTCTATTTTCGACTAAAACATACACTTGCGATATAAATATTGTCTGATTGGTGGAATTCTCTGTAATTTTTGCACTTCCTTATCTTGTCGGTTTCCTTGCCTGGCAAGCACGCCACAGATTAGCACACTGTAATGTGTAATAGTGTGATATTTTGAGTGGGCAACATGAAAGAATGTTGTGTAATCAACAAACTGCTTCCTTTCCAGGCAGTAGTTTCTTTTTGAATGTATTGTTCTGTATTGTTACCTAACCAGAAGGACGGTTTTCATAAGGGAAGCAGAGGATTATAAGGCAATAGATCTCTGTAGGCAAGTGTTGCTCCCCATACTCTCTTGGCTGGTGTATTACATGGCATTGGCATGGTTTGTATTTTTGTGAGAAAATACAACAGAAGTACACACAGTGTGTAGGGTCACCTATGAGTTTTGGAAGCAATAAATCATTTTATATGGCTTTAATTGCTCAGTACAATCTAGGGCCTCTAATGTCTAAGGGGATTGGGTGGAAGAACAGAGGTAAGAGAATCAATGACTGTACTTGGAGATATAGAAGCATAGAGGGCAATGTTGGGTTGCCCAATGTTGTACAATGGACAGTTTTAATATTTGTGTTAGAAGAAGATATTCTTCTATATGATATGGGAGCTAGAGGGAACCCCAATGAGAGGCCAAGTAACTACAAGTTCAGAGTGAATGAGCCATTGATCTAAGAGAAAGTGAAAAGGAGCAGTGGCTTTTGCCCAGGGGGTTCCAATTATTGGCCCTTTGGTCACTTAAGTCTCCTGTGTGGTAGTCCCTGCCAACAAGTAATTTGGGTTCCCCAATGAGATGCCCCTTACAGACGTGGCCACACCTCTGATCAATCCCAGTCACTCCCAAATTGTGCCAAAACCCCACCCAAAGCCTGCTCACTCATCTTAAACTCTGCCCCTTTCACAACCCACAAATCATGCTTTTCCATCAGGGGCCCCAAACTGCTGTACCCCTAATGGTGACTCTGTCTGCCAATGCCCCACTCGCCCCTCGGCATCTGCCGACAAAAACCTCAGGAGGGTCATATTTCTACATGGAAGGCAGGGTACAAATCCAACAACAAAAACAAATCCAAGTGCTAGTAAATGGCCCCCTTAGTGCCACTATTTGGCTAAGTAAATGACCCCATGGTTTTACTCCACCTACATAATACTGAGTTGAAAAGACACACAAAACCCTTCAATAGGTTAAAAGTTTTATAATGGGCCCCTAAGGGAAACTTTCCCAGAACACGTTGAGTTCCAGTATGTTTTTGTGCTAGAAACAGTAATAGCGAATGGGTGGAAGTTCTCTGTATCTTACTGTGCACCCAAATGTAACATATATTTCCCTTTAGAACTTCCCTGTACTGTACTTAAATGACTAATATATATGAATGGCTAGAAGGATCTGGCTTTTCATTAATACAGAAGCTCTTCTTGTGGCTATACATACTATTTTCATGTGAATAAAACTGTACAGACTGATTGCTTTTTACTGTCTGGATTCTGTGCTTTCCCAGCCGAAAGTAAATGAAAGGTATTTTAATGATGTGAAGAGGACAAGTGAGTGCAACTGGTTCCAACATTCATAGTGTGGGGAGCCAACCAATGTGTGTTTATGTGTAGTATAAACCAGGGGGACAGGGGTTCCCTTATTATTTAATTACAGCCAAGGTAATTTTAATTATGTTTGTGATTTCTTAAACATATTAATTAATTTAGGGCATGGTATGGTTGCCAACTTTCCCTACCCCGAAAGCCAGAAGGGGGTGGGGTGTGCCCTGATGTCATGGGGTGATACTGTGATGTCACAGGGTGGGGCGGTGCTGTCAAGGGGGCAGGGCTGTGATGTGGCAATCAGCGATTGCCCAATTGCCATGTCAGTCTAAGAGAGTCCTGCCTGAAATTCCTAATTTGGCAGTTTTGGCCTGGACAGGCCTTCCAAAACCTGGACTGTCTTGTTCAAAACTGGACAGCTGGTAACCTGTCCGGAGGGGAGGCAGACTGGGGGTGTGCAAAGCTGCTGGTCTGAGGGTGCTGGGCCCGCTTGGATGAATTAAGGGAACACAGTATGAGGATGACCACTAACAAGAATAATAAAAACACCACCGAAAAAGCCTAAAGACCCAAACAGAAGACTGAAAAGTCTAGTTGCCACAATAAATCGATGCCAACTAAAAAAAAGCCAGTTTGCCCATACAGCTACATCCCGCCATGGGAAATGGTTGCCTTCTTATTACTGCTCCTCTACCTGAGAAGACAGTGACCATCAAAGAAGTTGAGTATCCCCATCACAGAAGCCAAGGATCTGCATAGGCGGTGCTCGTCTTGCTCGCCACCGCTGCACCTTTCCCTTCACATATGTTCAAATTTCCCTTCTTGGGTCTGGAGTACTGGGACGCATAGGAGATTTGAAAGAGCTTTGGAACCAATTTGAATGTGGCCCCAAAAATCCTGTCAGCCTAGGCCTGGGCCTTTGTGACCTGAGTTAAACAATGTGTCCTGAACTGCCCTTCGGTCACTTCCATTTTTGCCGTTGATTGGCACAGAGTAGGCCCCCACTGACGAGCTGATTATATTTAGATCTGAACAATGTGCTGCTGTTTTCTGCGTGTCCTTGTCATTAACATCAAACGGGAGCATTTCGACTCATTCTCTGTATGAATTGTCCTCGTCCCTCATAGGAAAGGCCAGAGAGATGTTATCACATATTAAAGGAACAGTTCTGATCTCTGGGAAGGTTCTTCCTCTCTGGCAGATAATAGATCCTGGACAAGGACTAATCCGAAGGGTGGGGTGCAGCCCATGGTCTCCAAAATAACAAACTTCTCCCCAGATAACTGGCAGCAGATAAAAGGGATTTTGGGAATGGAATGTCAGTGCAAAACTGAAACCTGGAACGCATTTTACTAATAGATCTTCGATGTTCATATAAGGGGGGAAATGTCCGATCTGTTTGTAGAAACACTCAATCAATTTAAAAACAAAAAATCAAATGTTGGAAGTCTTCTCTGAAATTGGGCCAGAGAATATGTATCATCCCCTGCCCTTACTGAGCTTGCTCAGAAGCAGAAGGGCATTGAGATATGTACCATAAAAAATAAGGTTTAATACAGGTATGGAAACTGTTATGCAGAATGCTCAGGACCTGGGGATTTCCAGATAAGGGATCTTTCTGTAATTTGGATCTCCATATTCTACCAAACAATCATTTAACCATTAAATAAACCCAATAGGGCTGTTCTGCCCCCAATAAGGGGTAATTATATCTTAGTTGGGATCAAGTACAGGTACTGTTTTATTATTACAGAGAAAAGGGAATCATGTAACCATGAAATAAACCCAATAGGGCTGTTCTGCCCCCAATAAGGGGTAATTATATCTTAGTTGGGATCAAGTACAGGTACTGTTTTATTATTACAGAGAAAAGGGAATCATTTAACCATGAAATAAACCCAATAGGGCTGTTCTGCCCCAATAAGGGGTAATTATATCTTAGTTGGGATCAAGTACAGGTACTGTTTTATTATTACAGAGAAAAGGGAATCATTTAACCATGAAATAAACCCAATAGGGCTGTTCTGCCCCCAATAAGGGGTAATTATATCTTAGTTGGGATCAAGTACAGGTACTGTTTTATTATTACAGAGAAAAGGGAATCATTTAACCATGAAATAAACCCAATAGGGCTGTTCTGCCCCAATAAGGGGTAATTATATCTTAGTTGGGATCAAGTACAGGTACTGTTTTATTATTACAGAGAAAATGGAATCATTTAACCATGAAATAAACCCAATATGACTGTTCTGCCCCAATAAGGGGTAATTATATCTTAGTTGGGATCAAGTGCAGGTACTGTTTTATTATTACAGAGAAAAGGGAATCATTTAACCATTAAATAAACCCAATAGGGCTGTTCTGCCCCAATAAGGGGTAATTATATCTTAGTTGGGATCAAGTCCAGGTACTGTTTTATTATTACAGAGAAAAGGGAATCATTTAACCATTAAATAAACCCAATAGGGCTGTTCTGCCCCAATAAGGGGTAATTATATCTTAGTTGGGATCAAGTCCAGGTACTGTTTTATTATTACAGAGAAAAGGGAATCATTTAACCATTAAATAAACCCAATAGGGCTGTTCTGCCCCAATAAGGGGTAATTATATCTTAGTTGGGATCAAGTCCAGGTACTGTTTTATTATTACAGAGAAAAGGGAATCATTTAACCATTAAATAAACCCAATAGGGCTGTTCTGCCCCCAATAAGGGGTAATTATATCTTAGTTGGGATCAAGTACAGGTACTGTTTTATTATTACAGAGAAAAGGGAATCATTTAAAGGAGACATATCCTATAAAAATTATGTATGTACCAGGGAATTATACTCCTCTAGATATAGAAGGATTGTGCTTAAAAAGTTGTGTTTCTGACTGATTATTTGAGAAATTCCACAAAAACCCCACTAGCCCCGCCCATCTGTTCCACTTCCTGCTGGCTGAATTCTCTGGATGAGCTGGGGAGCCGGCGGCCCTCCGTACCCTGCACTATAAGATAGGAACCAATCAGCAGTTAGGCTGACCTGATAGGGAACTGAAGCCTGTCTTTGCTTGTGTGACTGCAGGGCTGTGATTGGCTCTCCCCCTCCTACTATGCTTCTGGCAGGGACCGTTAGGACACGCCCACTCTTCATTTCAAACTGGGACAGAGAAGTGAAAGGATCTATAGGGAGCTCCAATAAAGGGGCCATTGTTACAGATAGGGTTAATGTTTAGCCCAAAGGGAAACCAGCACCGTATATTATTCATAACTGCCTACAAAATTAGGGTTTTCCCATTTATCCAATATGTCTCCTTTAACCATGAAATAAACCCAATAGGGCTGTTCTGCCCCAATAAGGGGTAATTATATCTTAGTTGGGATCAAGTACAGGTACTGTTTTATTATTACAGAGAAAAGGGAATCATTTAACCATTAAATAAACCCAATAGGGCTGTTCTGCCCCCAATAAGGGGTAATTATATCTTAGTTGGGATCAAGTACAGGTACTGTTTTATTATTACAGAGAAAAGGGAATCATTTAACCATTAAATAAACCCAATAGGGCTGTTCTGCCCCAATAAGGGGTAATTATATCTTAGTTGGGATCAAGTACAGGTACTGTTTTATTATTACAGAGAAAAGGGAAATGGCGTACCAGTTACTTGGAGCTTTCTGAATAACAGGTTTCAAGATAATGGATCCTATACCAGTACTAATTTAATAATACTAAAACCAATACCAATATCCCGCCCCCCCCCCCCGTACTGATCTATTTGGGTCCTGTTTACTAATGACTGAAAAATCTCGCTCATCTCTACTCTCTGCATCAGCACAAGGTGGAATGCTTTTCTGCCCAGGTAAATAACTGCTATACTTGCCCTGAAAGGGTGGGTACCAATGTTTGTTACAACAAGACTTGTATTCCCTCAAACTGGGCAGAGAGCACAGGAAGGGGGACTTGTATGAAGCAGAAATTTTAGCTCTTTGAATTGTGTACATAACAAAAGAATTGCCCAACACAATACATGGCAGGTACTGTGACACAGCAAAGCCTTTTATACTGAGCAGAATACTCCTATTATATGGGAGCAAACAGAGGATCTTAATTACAGAACTGCATTCTTCCCTGCTAACATCTGTGTGTGTGTATATATATATATATATATATATATATATATATATATATATATATATATATATATATATATACAGCATATTCCTGTGGTTCAATAGTGCACATAATAATATTTGGACTGAAAATAAAGAAACATAAAGAGTAAGAATAATATCATATTATATTAACACTAAAGGGGGTAGTTCACCATTAAATTAACGTTTAGTATCATGTAGACACTGATATTTTGAGACAATTTGCAATTGGTCTGACTTTTTTTAGTTTTTATGGCTTGTTCAGCAGCTCTCCAGTTTGGTATATTAGTAGCTATCTGGTTGCTAGGGCCTAGTTTGACCTAACAAGAGAGTGGAAGATGAATAGAAGAGGGCCAGCCTAGAAAGATAAGTACAGGTATGGGACCTGTTATCCAGAAATGCTCGGGACCTGGGGTTTTCTGGATAAGGGATCTTTCTGTAATTTGGATCTCCATAACTTAAGTCTGCTAAAAATCAATTAAATATTAAATAAACCCAATAGGCTTGTTTTGCCCCCAATAAGGGGTAATTATATCTTAGTTGGGATCAAGTACAGGTACTGTTTTATTATTACAGAGAAAAGGGAATCATTTAACCATTAAATAAACCCAATAGGGCTGTTCTGCCCCAATAAGGGGTAATTATATCTTAGTTGGGATCAAGTACAGGTACTGTTTTATTATTACAGAGAAAAGGGAATCATTTAACCATTAAATAAACCCAATAGGGCTGTTCTGCCCCCAATAAGGGGTAATTATATCTTAGCTGGGATCAAGTACAGGTACTGTTTTATTATTACAGAGAAAAGGGAATCATTTAACCATTAAATAAACCCAATAGGGCTGTTCTGCCCCCAATAAGGGGTAATTATATCTTAGTTGGGATCAAGTACAGGTACTGTTTTATTATTACAGAGAAAAGGGAATCATTTAACCATGAAATAAACCCAATAGGGCTATTTTGCCCCAATAAGGGGTAATTATATCTTAGTTGGGATCAAGTACAGGTACTGTTTTATTATTACAGAGAAAAGGGAATCATTTAACCATGAAATAAACCCAATAGGGCTATTTTGCCCCAATAAGGGGTAATTATATCTTAGTTGGGATCAAGTACAGGTACTGTTTTATTATTACAGAGAAAAGGGAATCATTTAACCATTAAATAAACCCAATAGGGCTGTTCTGCCCCCAATAAGGGGTAATTATATCTTAGTTGGGATCAAGTACAGGTACTGTTTTATTATTACAGAGAAAAGGGAATCATTTAACCATTAAATAAACCCAATAGGGCTGTTTTGCCCCCAATAAGGGGTAATTATATCTTAGTTGGGATCAAGTACAGGTACAGTTTTATTATTACAGAGTTAAAGGAAGTCATTTTTAAAAAATGGAGTCTATGGGAGATGGCCTTTCCGTAATTTGGAACTTTCTGGATAATGGGTTTCTGGATAAGAGATCCTATACCTGTGATAAAGAGTGACAATAACAGTACTCACAGGGCAAAAGCTTTTGACTGCTGGGGTCAGTGACCCCCATTTGAGAGCTGGAAAGAGGCAGATGAGGAAGGCAAACAGTTCAGATCATGAAGCCAAATGATTAATTTTGCATAAATACTAAACATCTTAATATTTTCCTCCAGGATCTACCATCAGAGTGGCTGGCTGTGCGTCAGATAGCGTCATCCAATCCCAAGGCAAAGCTGCATTTCGGGGCTCATCGGTTCATGTCTCCGGCTTTAGAAGTGGAAACAGTGGAGAAACCCTACAACAAGGCTCATTGCTGATATCACTGACTCTTCTAACAGTTATGAAGATGTTCATGTTGTGAGCCCGTAATCAAACCCCACTTGGAAAACATTTAATATCCACATATTTTTATATTTATGATTGAAAATATATTTAGCTTTTACAAAAATATTTTATATTGCAGAGCTCCTTGCCAAACCGAAAGGCTTAGCTCCTCTGCTCTTGAACAAGACATATTAACACAGGTCTTAGTAAATCTTGCACATTCTGTGACAATGGTTTTGGAACTACAAATTACCTAAGAAATGTTAAAAACCCAAGAGATTCTGGGGCAGAGACTAATAGAGGGGCTATTCAGTAACCTAATATGGGACTCAAGGAGGAAAGGTGTAGAGACAAGAACTTAACCTTCTTACTGCTCATACTGTTCTACTCAGACTGTTCATGTCCTATGATACAGACCTAAGCTTGCTAGCACTTTATTTCAAACCCAGGTTTAGGCCTGGGTTGACCTATCTTGTTTAGCTCCAAATGCCCCATGCCCCTCCTTGTTCACTAGTTTTCAGGAGAAGCAGTTGTACCTGGAGAAGGTTGTTATTGACTTGGAACTGGAACCCTCTCTGCAGATAAACTGTGAGGTGTTGCGTGACTATCATGGGCCACCATTGTATTCCAATTTTCCAGGGACTTAAATGGAATTATTGGTTGGGTGGTAAGTCCTTATGGCAAGGGATTGTTTGGGAGCAGGCTGAAATTACTGGAGTCGGACAAAACAAAGCCAAGACAGGACTGAAAGTCAGGAATGGGATGAAGCAGGCAGAGAGCCAGGAATGGAACAGAGTGGGCTTAGAGGTAGGAACAGCACTGGGGAAGGAACAGGACCAAGGCAAGGGAGGGTGAGAGCAAATAAAAGGCAAGAGATTGTCTAGGAGCTAGCTGAACTGACTACAGTGGGACAAAACAGAATCAAGTCAGGCGTGGGACAGAGTGGGTGTAGAGCCAGGAACAGGACTGGAGAAGGAACAGGACCAAGGCAAGGGAGGTAACACCATAGAAGAGCTAGAGTCAGGGCCAAGATAGTAGTCAAGCCAAAACTACCTTGGCTCAGGCCATAAAGTGATGCAGGAGGAGGGTTTATGTAGTGCAGAGTAAGAACTGAGTGGCTGGCCAATAAGTTTGCCGGATTGAGATGAAAAGCCAGGTAAAAGGTAACTAGACAGCTTGCCAGCTGCTCCCCTGGCCTAGTGGTCAGGCCACAAACCAGCAAAACCTTATAATAACACTAAATGTTGGGTTCCTTCACTGGCTCATACAGAACACCCATTGGAAACGATACTATAAGCTGCGGGCAAGGGCAAACAGATTATCAATCCACAGTGCTGACTTTAAGTGTGATTGCATTGGTAACTTTAGTCACACCTTAGTGCCCCAGGGAACAGTTGTATTTTATATAACAAATTACTGCACATTCCATTTGTGATCCATGGCTTCTCTGTGTTGCTAATTAACCAGCATTAGTGTATAAATGACTCCAATGATAAATGATTTCCTGGGATTAACCTCTGTGTGCAATGTACAAATACTGGCTGTGCAGCTGGGGTTCCATGGCGCATATAGGTGGGACTGTTTGCCCCAGATGGGCATCGCAGGACTGCGCCTCTATAAAAGGCAAAATGCACAATCGCAACCCAACACTTTAGGGGAACTGTGCTTTTAGTTTTCCCTGTGTTTGGATAGAATGTTTCTTTTCTCATGCATTCCTCAAAGTGGAATTAAGATGGAAAACACAATGTAATGTACAGTATGTTAAGATCCCAGGCATTTATAGCTTAATGTAAATAGTTCCAGGCTAGGCAAAGATTCCTTGTATAAATACAATGTAATTTCCTCCATGTGTAGATCTAAACCAGTAACTGAATGTTAATCCAATGAGTGCATGGATGCAATTATTTATTATAGCTGATTTTTACTGAAGATAAGCTATTTACCCTTGTAGCATCACATATTGAACTTGTAGAACCATATTCAATTATTTAGAACAGGGATCCCCAACCTCTTTTTTGCCCATGAGCCATATTCAAATGTACAAAGAGTTGGAGAGCAATACAAGCATGAAACATGTTCCTGGGGTGCCAAATAGAGGTTGGGGAGCAACATGTTCCTCCTGAGCAACATCCAAGGGGTTGGGGAGCAACATGTTCCTCCTGAGCAACATCCAAGGGGTTGGGGAGCAACATGTTCCTCCTGAGCAACATCCAAGGGGTTGGAGAGTAACATGTTCCTCCTGAGCAACATCCAAGGGGTTGGGTAGCAACATGTTCCTCCTGAGCAACATCCAAGGGGTTGGGGAGCAACATGTTCCTCCTGAGCAACATCCAAGGGGTTGGGGAGCAACATGTTCCTCCTGAGCAACATCCAAGGGGTTGGGGAGCAACATGTTCCTCCTAAGCAACATCCAAGGGGTTGGAGAGTAACAAGTTCCTCCTGAGCAACATCCAAGGGGTTGGGGAGCAACATGTTCCTCCTGAGCAACATCCAAGGGGTTGGGGAGCAACATGTTCCTCCTGAGCGACATCCAAGGGATTAGGGAGCAACATGTTCCTCCTGAGCGACATCCAAGGGGTTGGGGAGCAACATGTTCCTCCTGAGCGACATCCAAGGGGTTGGGGAACAACATGTTCCTCCTGAGCAACATCCAAGGGGTTGGGGAGCAACATGTTCCTCCTGAGCAACATCCAAGGGGTTGGGGAGCAACATGTTCCTCCTGAGCAACATCCAAGGGGTTGGGGAGCAACATGTTCCTCCTGAGCAACATCCAAGGGGTTGGGGAGCAACATGTTCCTCCTGAGCAACATCCAAGGGGTTGGGGAGCAACATGTTCCTCCTGAGCAACATCCAAGGGGTTGGGGAGCAACATGTTCCTCCTGAGCAACATCCAAGGGGTTGGGGAGCAACATGTTCCTCCTAAGAGACATCCAAGGGGTTGGGGAGCAACATGTTCCTCCTAAGCAACATCCAACGGGTTGGGGAGCAACACGTCCCTCCTGAGCAACATCCAAGGGGTTGGGGAGCAACATGTTCCCTCTGAGCAACATCCAAGGGGTTGGGGAGCAACAAGTCCCTCCTGAGCAACATCCAAGGGGTTGAGGAGCAACATGTTCCCTCTGAGCAACATCCAAGGGGTTGGGGAGCAACATTTTCCTCCTGAGCAACATTCCAGGGGTTGGGGAGCAACACTTTCCTCCTGAGCAACATCCAAGGGGTTGGGGAGCAACATATTCCTCCTGAGCAACATCCCAGGGGTTGGGGAGCAACATGTTCCTCCTGAGCAACATCCAAGGGGTTGGGGAGCAACATATTCCTCCTGAGCAACATCCCAGGGGTTGGGGAGCAACATATTCCTCCTGAGCAACATCCCAGGGGTTGGGGAGCAACATGTTCCTCCTGAGCCACTGGTTGGGGATCACTGATTTAGAATGTGAAGGTTCTTTCATACTTGTACCTTCTATAGTCAAGTAACATTTCATAAGTACATTTAGGGAATCTGTAATCAGCAGGCAAGGTGCTTTCTCAAGTTGCTCTGCTTAAAATCAGCTTTTTTGGAAAATAAAGGTAACCCCCTCCCCCACATCATGTTTCCATAAAAGAGTTGTAACTTGGGTTCCATCACTTGCAGTGAAGAGCTGAAGATACAGCATGATGCCAGTTTACGCATACAATTGATACAAAGAGCTCTAACAGTGCTTTCAGTTAGCACTACTAATAGTAAAATATTTACAGGTATATAATGATAGTTATATAGTTAAGGTGGCTTTAAAAAGACACATGCCCATCAAGTTTATAATGTGGCATCATGACCCCAAAAAAGACTTCCCCTTTAGCTCACTCACCTTGCAATTACAGTAGGAAAGTGGAGTCTTTCATTACTCCCTGTTATTTCCTGGATGAAATCATTTTTTTTTTGTTTTTTTTTGGATACAATAACTACCCTGTACATGTGATTTAAAACCTACAATTGAAATAAAAAAAGGTTAAAAGGGGCAATACTGTATGTGTTCATCACGAGCCATCAGCTTGAAAAAGGAACTAAAATGCTCTGAAAGCTTGCTATGGTTATCTTAGTTAGCCAATAAAGGTATCACCTTTATACCACTTTTGTTATCTTTTATTTCAAAAGGGTTACCCTGTAACATTCACGAGCCAGACAAATACTTGCTGCATTAAAAATGGGCTGATATCAGAATTTAAAAGATTTTGCTTCCCCTTTTTTTTTATCATAAAATGATGGCTGTTTTACCCTTAAGGTGGCCATACACGAGCAGATTTAAGTCCTTCAGACTGATTTGGCAGCTTATCTGCCCGTGTATGGGCACCCCTGTGGGGCCTATCCAATGGAGATCTTGCCTAAAATTGCCCATATCTCGATCAGGCAGGTTTGATATTCTGCTGAACCGATGCGGTCCTCGATCCAATGGCTCCTATACCCACCGGTGTAATTAGTCTGATTTTGCCCATCTTTAGGGGGGCATATTGGGAGTAAATCAGCTGTTTGGAGACCTTGCCAAATGGCTTTTATACCCACCGGTGTAATTAGTCTGATTTTGCCCATCTTTAGGGGGGTATATTGGGAGTAAATCAGCTGTTTGGAGACCTTGCCAATTGGCTTTTATACCCACCGGTGTAATTAGTCTGATTTTGCCCATCTTTAGGGGGGCATATTGGGAGTAAATCAGCTGTTTGGAGACCTTGCCAAATGGCTTTTATACCCACCGGTGTAATTAGTCTGATTTTGCCCATCTTTAGGGGGGCATATTGGGAGAAAATCAGCTCGTTTGGAGACCTTGCCAAATAAGCTAATCTTCCCATGTATGGCCACCTTAACTCTACCTGAGATAGATATCTAGCATGTTTGCCCTTCAGACTGATTCGGCAGCTTATCTGCCTGTGTATGGGCACCCCTGTGGGGCCTAACCAATGGAGATCTTGCCTAAAATTGCCCATATCTCAATCGGGCAGGTTTGATTTTCTGCCTGATTGGGGGCTGCATCGTTTCTTTAATGCGGTCCTCGGTCCAATGGCTCCTATACCCACCGATGTAATTAATCTGATTTTGCCCATCTTTAGGGGGGCATATTGGGAGAAAATCGGTTCGTTTGGAGACCTTCCCATAAAGCAAATCTTACCACCCTAACTCTCTACCTGAGCTAGATATCTAGCCTGTTTGCCCTATCTCTGATGCCTGAGGGTGGGTTAACTAATACCATTCTACACCCAGTGCATTTTGTGTTATATTTTCTCATTACTTTTATTTCAGCCTTCATGATACTACAGTTTCCTTTGGGCCGTTCCAAGAAGATCCCGCTGGAATGTCAGACCATTGTGTGTTCCTTAGGAAATGCAGCGGTGCCATCCGCACCCTCATAATGTGTTATAAAGACTCAATGACTACTAGATCCTCCTGTCTGTCCCTTTGTTATATGGAATGGGCACTGTGACATGAATGAAGGTGCTGAGAGATATATTTAGTGTTTTCCAGAGAACACAATGGGTTTGTGAGCACGTAGACAGGCAATCAGCGAGGGTGGGGGTGGCTTAATGACATTTTAAAGTCTGTGATAATCGTTAGTGGCCGTTAGTGACCTGTGTATTTCATGCATTGGTTGTGGGAAGTACCATTAATAGGGGACTGCTATGGGCGCAACACCTTCAGACTGCCATTGGGTTTTCTAATAAATATGGCGAGTGTGGGAAGCCTGTGTAAGTGTAGTTGCACCACAAGTGTGAAGCCACAAGTTGCCTGTGAAAATGACACTTTTAAGATGACACTTTCTCTATAAGGAAGAGGGGGATCTCTGTCTTTTTTACATGCGAGCAGTGAATAGGCCAAGACAGAATATCTTAGATAGACAGAGAATCAAAACATACCAAATCATTTACAAGGGAAAAACAGCATAATTAAAAACTCCTTCAGTCTTGTAGTCAATAATGAAAAATATATTATATAACTATATATAATATATACAGTATTTTTATTGTTACTTTGTATTCTATTTAGACCCTCCTCTTTTCATACTCCTGTCTCTCTTTCAAACCCCTGCTTGATTGCTGGGCTATATTGAACCTTAGCAACCAGTTAGCTGTTGAAACTCCAAACGAGAGAGCTTCAGCACAAAAAGCTAAATAATTCAAAAACTAAAAAATGAAGACCAATTGCAAATTGTCTCAGACTAGTACGCTGACACTGCCCAGAGATAAAGGTAGGACCTTGCATTGACCGTTGTTGTGTATTTGTGGCAGTGAGACAATGAGCAGAGCAGTTTATTTCCCGACGCTCGGGCCCTTTTCCTCTCTCATTATGTGAGCTCGGGAGGGTTCCGCCGTGGGTACCAAACAAGCCCGTTAGGGAAAGCTAAACATAATACCGCCGCTGTTTGTATTCACCGCAGGCGTTCTGTGCGGCTGCCACTTGTTGGACATGTAGCGAGTGCCATAAAGGGAAGCAACTGTCAGTTATCATTCCTATGGCGCTGCTCTGTGGGTTACAGCGGAATGCAAGCGTGGCGGCTCTCCAACTCCCTCACAAACAGATGACTTCATGCACTTAAATATAGGAGAGGAAGAAAACATTTCTAGGTATTTGTTACACCAAACGTGATATTTTAGATATTGTTGATCCCAAAAAGGGTCAGTGTACGACATGAAATGGTGCTACCAACAGGTAGAGTATGGTAGTGCAGCCTCCAGTGAGAATTTGTTGTTGCCTTTTAGGAAATTTGGCGATACCCTAGAGCAGGACTGTCCAACTGGGGACCCACGGGCTGGATGTGGCCCTTTAAAGGGGAACTTAACCCTGCTGCACAGCACGGCTCAACCAAATATTACTCAGCTATTGCTGGACTACAAATCCCAGAATAATGTAACATATAATGAATAGTGATGCATGCTGGGAGCTGTAGTCCAGCAACATCAGGGTTGTATTCTTAAAGCAATATTGGCCAATAAAACTTTTCCCCCAAATCCCCATTAAAATGCAAGAAATCCCCCAATGAGAATCCCAGCTGATGTGAGTAAATCCGGCTCCCTGTTCTCTGTTCCTGCAATTGGAGTTGGGAGCAATAAGCACAGTTTCCCAGCACTGAACAAGTCTGTCCCTTTATCCCCATGTCTGATTCCTGTGCCATATAATGACGGGAAAAATGCCATCATTATCTCTATATGTAAGGTACCAGCAAGGGGCCTGACACAGTGCTGGGAATCAGCATTCTCATTGGTCACTTCTCTTGCACTTATAATCAGATGGTTGCTCAGTAGAATTCTCATTGGGGAATTTCCTTGCATCTATAATTATGTTTTTCAGCAACTTCTATAGCAAAACTAGGGGGGCGCAGTGGGACAGCGTTATGGTTGGGTTTATTTATTAATATATAAATTATACTGGCAAACTCAAAAGAGTATATGTTTAAATCAGAAAATGGGATATAATAACCAGCCAATCAGTCAATGGGTTTCCCAAAAGTCAGTCTATATAGACAGTTTAGTCGTTTCCCAGTAATGATAGAAGAGCTGTAAGATTGCTATGGCTGATTGCTCGGTGATTGGCGTACGGACGTACAGCACAAAGCAAACAGGAGGGTTGCGGGAACGTCCGGAACTAAAAATCATTCCCAGATAAAGGCTTCTTACACTAATAACTTCCCTTTAGGAAGCAGCACTTTGATGTATAGGGTTGCCGGGTCAGTAAGTCCCCTAGCAGCACGCACCATCACCCACACAATACAAGGAAGCGAAAAGCCATTTTTTTTTAAACACAACAATTTGTCTGTTATTTATAGCGATGAGACACAGTTTCAACACTCAGACCTGCTTATTTCCTTTATACAAGTGCCACCGTTTAGGTTCCACAGAAGTGCAGCCCTTTCTTCTACTGAAGATCCGACATATATCACCATTAAAGGGAAACTTCAGCTTCTGAACCAAAATTAGGAAAGATCCCCGCACAACACAGAAAACCCTTAATATACCTAAAACTGTAATCTGTTCCTTCAAAAAAATACCATTTTATATGCTGAAATCCAGCTGCAAAACAGTTCTTCTCTTTCTGCATCATTTGAAATCCTGGCAGGGGAGGAGGGACTAAAACACTGATGTTACAAATTGTAACAACTTCCCCACAGCTTACAGACAGCATGCAGGAACTACATAACCCACAATGCATTGCACTGGGATGTTCCTTTCCTTATTGACATCACATGTGCAGCAGGGGATTGTGGGTTTGGGAGGAGGCAGGATGAAGACAGGCTGAAGGAAGTCGACTACTGTCACATTTTGGTTGAGTCTCAAAGTAGTCAGCCAGATTAACAGGGGGCGGGGCTTAGAGAACTGTTCCAAACCATCATAAGGGGAACAGGGGGCAGGGCTTAGAGAACTGTTCCAAACCATCAGCAGGGGAACAGGGGGTGGGGCTTAGAAAACTGTTCCAAACCATCAGCAGGGGAACAGGGGGCGGGGCTTAGGGAACTGTTCCAAACCATCAGCAGGGGAACAGGGGGCGGGGCTAAGGGAACTGTTCCAAACCATATTATTACATTAAAGATCATGAAAAGGCTGCATATTGTTTAATTGATGTATATTGCAAAGTTGTTTGTTTACTATTCAAAAAGCTTAAGTTGTGTTTGGGTGAAGTTTCCCTTTAAAGAGCAAGACGGGTTATACAGAACCCTTTACCCTCATGTCTATGTCCAGAGAGCAGCTCAGGGATTCCCAATCATATAAAGACTAGGCGACATCCATGCAGCTGAGGGTCACGCTCACAATAATAAACAGAAGGGCGAGTCTAGGCCAGACCATGTTTCTCTCACTGTGACAGTATTTACAGTATATTTAATAACTAACTGCCAACTGCAGGGGCCGGGCAGGCAGCATGATGGATTGTTTGCATTCAGATCCACTTTGCACTAATCCAGAGCACTCTAAGGACAAACCCAGGGAATGGAATACATGTCAGGGCCAGACTGAAGCTCTCTTCTAACTGTTTATATGTTGCTACGGGAGGCCATGTTCTTTTGCAACTGCCCACTTGCCCTGTGCAACCAAGTACATAGAATGATGGGCATGTTTTATACAGGTTTTACCCCATTCCTAATCCTTTCCCTTGTTCTAATATGATGTTCTACATACAATACCAAAGGTAAGTGAGAATCTGTTAAAGGACAACTAAAGCCTAAAAAAGAATATGGCTAGAAATGTTTAGCTATGTGTTTTGGGCCCTTATACCAGCCCAAAGCCACCAAAGCTCTATAGAAATAAAGATTCATGCCCCTGAAGATGCCCACAGTAGCTCTCCATCTTTTGCCTTGCCCAACTACTGCACATGCTCAGTCTGCTCTTGGCTGATGTCAGTGACCTGAGCTTAGGGATCGACTCACAATATTCTTCTTTCCCCTGCCAGCTTGGTCTAGTCACTATTAAACATGCATACTAGCCAACCAATCACAGTCCTGTCTGGCTGCTCTCTTAAAAACTAAAGGCCTTTTGAGCTTGGGGCGAGACTTTAGCTGAATCCTTATTGTGTGACTTTTCTTTCCACCTTGTCATGATCCCAAATACTGAGCTGTGTAACAAATATAAGTTACAAAGGTTGGAAACAGAGGGAGAAGCTGTGACAAAAGTTTCAGTCACTTTGCTATTACAAACAGCCCATCTGGGAATAAACTGCCCCATTGGAAAGGCTTTTCTGTATGTAATACAGTGACTGTATATGCCCCTTACACTCCCCCCCATGGGTAAGGTACAGAATATTACTAGCTTTAGCACTGGGGCTGGCTGGCTGGTGTTTTTGTTTTTGTTTTTCTTTTATATATACAACCACACAACAGACAAACCACATCTTTTAAAGTGTTTATGAAGCAGTTGCATGGGGGTTTGTGTGCATTACACACGGGGAGAGGCCAAACTGTGCCAGTAGGTGTATAGGCAGAACAACATGATATGTATAGGGGAACCTCTGCACAAACACTATGTTCCTTCCCAGGCATGCTGATTTGCATATGCAAAGTGACTGGCACTGAGCTCAGTGTTTGGGCTCTCACTATAATAAATAGGCTGTGTATGGAACCCCCAGTCTGCTCATCTGGCCTTTGCTTTGGTCAGTGTAATGTGAGTATAAGAGAAAGTCATTTATAGAAAGATAGAATTCAGAAAGTGTTTATATTAGAAAAAGCCCCAATTATCTTCTGAGCTGATATTTTGGGGGATGGGGATATGGGAATATTTGTGAGTCTGTTATAAACAAGTTATGTCTAAATACTGAGCTAAAATTTGTTTTTAGTTATATTTTGTAGCACAATGTGTATAATAGGGCAGCACTAGTTTATATGTACCTGTACCCATGATGCACCTGTGTCTCTGTGCCAATGGGGTCATTTGTAGGTTCCACCTAGTTCTCTATGGAGGTTGAAGGAAAAAAATATATACACAAAAGCATTGACCAATGAGAATGCTAATTAGATTCCCAGCACTATATCAGCCATTTTGATATTATCTTACATATAGAGATAATGATGGCATTTTTCCTGTCATTATATGGCACAGGAATCAGACATGGGGATAAAGGGACAGACTTGTTCAGTGCTGGGAAACTGTGCTTATTGCTCCCAACTCCAATTGCAGGAACAGAGAACAGGGAGCCGGATTTACTCACATCAGCTGGGATTCTCATTGGAGGATTATTTTGCATATTTATGCAGCCACTGGCTTTGTGCTGTTGTTTTGATAATTTACTACGTTCCCTAAGCTCCGCCTCCCAACAGCAGCCCAGAGCAAACTGAGCATGTGCAGGAGCCAGATCTTATAGAAGATGGTATAACAAAGTAACAAGATGGCGGCCCCCTGTGGACAACTTTGAAAGGATAAATCATTATTTAAATTAGGCTTCTCAATCCCTGGGCTTGTGCAGTAAGTTCATAATGTTTATATCTATGTTCAGCATATAAAATACAGCATTTCTAATGATTTTCTATTTTAGGGTTTAGTTCTCCTTTAAGGTGGCCATACACGGGCCGATAGTAGCTGCCGATATGGGCCCCTTGGACCGATTCGGCAGCTAATTGGCCCGTGTAGGGGCAGAAACGAGGGGCCTGTCCAACCGATATCTGGCCTGAAATTGGGCAGATATCTATTGGGCAGGTTAAAAAATTCAGTCGGATCGGGGACCACATCGGCTCGTTGATATGGTCCCCTGAACCGACTGTGCCCATTACACCCTGGGGCCAAACGGCTGAATTAGCGGAAATTACCCTGATATCGCCCGCCCGTAGGTGGGGATATCGGGAGAAGATCCGCTTGCTTGGTGACCTCGCCAGGCGAGCGGATCTTTACGTGTATGGGCACCTTAAGACTTAAACATGGTGTCATGGAATTCCCATTCATCTTTATTTAAGAGAAATGACTTGATTTGAGTACTGCTCAGTGTCGGACTGGCCCACCAGGATACCAGGAAAACTCCCAGTGGGCCCAGGTGTCAGTGGGCCCTCCTTCTCAGTCAACCATTTGCCTTGTATGCCTATACCATGGCCATTACTCAATTCTATATGAGAACAAACAGAAGAAATGGAGGAAAGGAGAGATAAAAAAGGGGGGTGTGGGCCTAAGGTTTTCTGGTGGGCCCTTGACACCCCAGTCCAACACTGGTACTGCTGGGTTCTGGTCCATTTCTTTACTTTTGGTGTGACTATAGAATCACACAAGGGTTGTTGAAGGACATTGCACTTTGAACCTGAGAAGACTTTGCTTAAGAACGACCATGTGCCTTTATTTAAGAAAAAAAGAAAAGGCCAGTATGAAGGGAATACTAGGGGAGGAGTTCAATGGTTGAGAAAGGTAGTGGTCATACAGGCAATGGTTAAAGGCACACAGCCATCAATCATTGTCCATCCTAGGCCAAAGTCAATAACAAAAATATCCAGAAGAGAGATGAAGAGCAACCAAGAACACTGAAAAATAGACCTGCAAATGAGCAAGGAGCCAGCTAGTTGGTGCCAACATAATGCCTTAGACCAGGGGTACCCAGAGTTTGTCTCCCTGTGATGTACTCCTGCCACCTGTCCTCCATCATGAGATCCACTTTAATAAAAATAGTTGATGTTTAATACCTAAATACACATAACAATATATATAAATACAGTGTTAAATTCCCATTTAATGCCCACATAACATTATACAAGTGTCAACACAGCAGTATGGCTGCAATCAAAAGCTCTGTTATGTTGGGGGGAAAAAAGAAGTGGTGGGATGTCATCCCGCCTTGTGGTCTACCAAAAACTTTAAAGTGATCTACTGGTAGACCGTGATCTACTTCTTTGGCTCCCCTGATAGAGAAGGTCATCTTGCATTAAATAAACTTCTTTTTTTATGTTATTGCCCCTTTATTTACTGAATTAAACACATAAAAATATTAGAAACACTGAATAGTATTGTTTTTACTTGCTGATTGGTCAGTGGTTCTCCACCCAGAACCCTCCCAGTTATGCTCTGGTCCAACTGAAACAACTCTCAGTTTCTTGTAGGCCACCCTGTTGGGCAGTGATCCCCAACCAGTGGCTCGGGGGTTAACATGTTGCTCCCCAACCCCTTGGATGTTGCTCCCAGTGGCCTCAAAGTAGGGGCTTATTTTTGTATTCCTGGTTAGGAGGCAAGTTTTGGTTGCATAAAACCCAGTATAATGCCAGAGTCTCCCGTAGGCTGCCAGTCCATATAGGGGCTACCAAATAACCAATCATAGCTCTTATTGGCACCTCTGGAACTTTTTTAATGCTTGTGTTGCTCCCCAACACTTTTGTATTCATTTGAATGTAACCTAAAAAGTTGGGGATCCCTGCCTTTGGGTATCCATGTTTCATAACTGCCTTAGCTGAGAAGGTTTGTAGAAAACTTGTCCAACCTTCAACCTCTTACATTTACCAAACCATATACCCCAACCGTGTGTTTGGTGACTGCATAAAGATACGGTAAAAACAACTTGAAGATAACAAGCAGAACATTCTTGTTCTAGAAAACATAGACGTTCCCACTATGGGCATTACTTGCTGATACTGATGGAATTTCTCCGCATTCTCCACCAGCCGGAGGGTCATGAACTTCCACAATCAGCACGAGACCCGGAGGACAAAGGTCCCGATCCGCGTTAATGTTCCCTTTGATGCAAACTCTAGTCTAGTATTTGGGACTATCAGTCAGGATCTTCAGTCAGCAGACATTTTTTGGACCGAGACGAAATAATAAGTGACAATAAAATATTTACAGGGAAGGAAGGGAGTAAAGTTTGTAGAAGGAAGCTGTTCAACCAATGATAATATTGTACCAAACTGCATTAAAAGAACCACTGACTGACCCAGTCCTGTATTCTAATGCTCATTGAGCTTGTTCAGTGGATGTTTATCCATTATACATATACAGCAGAGGGCAGAGGAGGGAGTTGGGCAGGTGGTGGGGGCATCTGTAGGGTGTGAGGGCTATGGTGGACCCCTTGTGGGTGTCAGGGCCCTTGGGGCGGTTGCCCCAGTGGGCCCTGCACACCCCGGTCCGACCCTGAAAGCGGCTAACAGATACAAAATACAGGCAAGTAGCACATACTGCAGCATTCTAAGCCCTATGCCGACACACAGATTGCAAGCTCCTCTGGCTAAAGACTGAATTGATTGATTCCCCAATTCATTACATAATGGGCAATAATATGAATAATGTGCAAGGGACTCAGGCTTCACAGCCATTCACTAACACCGAGGTTGCCCTGATGCAGAAGCTCCTAGCAACCAATCAGCAGTCAGCTTTGATCAGAATAAATGATTAGAATTAATGACAGCAAATTTCGAATTGGTTGCTATGGGTCGTTACTGCAGTTGAAAAGCCTGCTGACCAAACTTTTGTTTTATTGGGTTCTAGACTTCTTTTTTCCCTTGAATGTGACGCAGATTTTATTATTGCTACCAGAGCTAATTGCTGATTGGCAGCTACAGTCCAGCAATGTCACTGAGTATTGTATTCATATGGGTGTACAATGATGCTGAAACTGTTTGAGGGGCCATAAAACCTGAAATATATAGAAACAATAGCAACTCTATTATGGTATCAAGTAATAAAGTGAATGCAAATATTATTCAGTAAGTGTGAGTGTGCCATTGAGTTTGAGTGTGCCAGTGAGTGTGCCAGTGAGTGTACCAGTGAGTGTGCCAGTGAGTGTGCCAGTGAGTGTGCCAGTGAGTGTGAGTGTGCCAGTGAGTGTACCAGTGAGTGTGCCAGTGAGTGTGAGTGTGCCAGTGAATGTGAGTGTGCCAGTGAGTGTGCCAGTGAGTGTGAGTGTGCCAGTGAGTGTACCAGTGAGTGTGCCAGTGAGTGTGAGTGTGCCAGTGAATGTGAGTGTACCAGTGTGTGTGCCAGTGAATGTGCCAGTGAGTGTGCCAGTGAATGTGTGTGTGTCAGTGAATGTGAGTGTGCAAGTGAGTGTACCAGTGTGTGTGCCAGTGAGTGTGTCAGTGAATGTGAGTGTGCCAGTGAATGTGAGTGTACCAGTGAGTGTGCCAGTGAGTGTGTGTGCCAGTGAATGTGAGTGTGCCAGTGAATGTGAGTGTGCCAGTGAATGTGAGTGTGCCAGTGAATGTGAGTGTACCAGTGAGTGTGCCAGTGAGTGTGAGTGTGCCAGTGAATGTGAGTGTGCCAGTGAATGTGAGTGTGCCAGTGAGTGTGAGTGTGCCAGTGAATGTGAGTGTGCCAGTGAATGTGAGTGTGCCAGTGAATGTGCCAGTGAGTGTGCCAGTGAATGTGTGTGTGTCAGTGAATGTGAGTGTGCAAGTGAGTGTACCAGTGTGTATGCCAGTGAGTGTGAGTGTGTCAGTGAATGTGAGTGTGCCAGTGAATGTGAGTGTACCAGTGAGTGTGCCAGTGAGTGTGAGTGTGCCAGTGAATGTGAGTGTGCCAGTGAATGTGAGTGTGCCAGTGAGTGTGCCAGTGAGTGTGCCAGTGCGTGTGAGTGTGCCAGTGAGTGTGCCAGTGAGTGTGCCAGTGAGTGTGCCAGTGAGTGTGAGTGTGCCAGTGAATGTGAGTGTGCCAGTGAGTGTGCCAGTGAGTGTGAGTGTGCCAGTGAGTGTGCCAGTGAGTGTACCAGTGAGTGTGCCAGTGAGTGTGAGTGTGCCAGTGAATGTGAGTGTGCCAGTGAATGTGAGTGTACCAGTGAGTGTGCCAGTGAGTGTGAGTGTGCCAGTGAATGTGAGTGTGCCAGTGAATGTGAGTGTGCCAGTGAATGTGAGTGTGCCAGTGAATGTGCCAGTGAGTGTGCCAGTGAATGTGTGTGTGTCAGTGAATGTAAGTGTGCAAGTGAGTGTACCAGTGTGTGTGCCAGTGAGTGTGTCAGTGAATGTGAGTGTGCCAGTGAATGTGAGTGTACCAGTGAGTGTGAGTGTGCCAGTGAATGTGAGTGTGCCAGTGAATGTGAGTGTGCCAGTGAATGTGAGTGTGCCAGTGAATGTGAGTGTACCAGTGAGTGTGCCAGTGAGTGTGAGTGTGCCAGTGAATGTGAGTGTGCCAGTGAATGTGAGTGTGCCAGTGAGTGTGAGTGTGCCAGTGAATGTGAGTGTGCCAGTGAATGTGAGTGTGCCAGTGAATGTGCCAGTGAGTGTGCCAGTGAATGTGTGTGTGTCAGTGAATGTGAGTGTGCAAGTGAGTGTACCAGTGTGTGTGCCAGTGAGTGTGTCAGTGAATGTGAGTGTGCCAGTGAATGTGAGTGTACCAGTGAGTGTGCCAGTGAGTGTGAGTGTGCCAGTGAATGTGAGTGTGCCAGTGAATGTGAGTGTGCCAGTGAATGTGAGTGTGCCAGTGAGTGTGCCAGTGAGTGTGAGTGTGCCAGTGAATGTGAGTGTGCCAGTGAATGTGAGTGTGCCAGTGAATGTGCCAGTGAGTGTGCCAGTGAATGTGTGTGCCAGTGAGTGTACCAGTGTGTGTGCCAGTGAGTGTGAGTGTGTCAGTGAATGTGAGTGTGCAAGTGAGTGTACCAGTGTGTGTGCCAGTGAGTGTGAGTGTGCCAGTGAGTGTGCCAGTGAATGTGAGTGTGCCAGTGAGTGTGCCAGTGAATGTGAGTGTGCCCGTGAGTGTGCCAGTGAATGTGAGTGTGCCAGTGAATGTGCCAGTGAATGTGTGTGCCAGTGAGTGTACCAGTGTGTGTGCCAGTGAGTGTGCCAGTGAGTGTGAGTGTGTCAGTGAATGTGAGTGTGCAAGTGAGTGTACCAGTGTGTGTGCCAGTGAGTGTGCCAGTGAGTGTACCAGAGTGTGTGCCAGTGAGTGTGAGTGTGCCAGTGAGTGTACCAGAGTGTGTGCCAGTGAGTGTGAGTGTGCCAGTGAGTGTACCAGAGTGTGTGCCAGTGAGTGTGAGTGTGCCAGTGAGTGTACCAGAGTGTGTGCCAGTGAGTGAGTCCAGCAAAGTATTTAAAAGGCCCTTTAATCGAAACACCATTGTGCATTGTACATTTATTTTAAGGGTTTATGCTGCCATCTTCTGGGCTCTATTATTAGTGCAGACTTTTTCTCCAATTCGTATTTATGTATAAATCCTTTTTGTCATAAGTAAAGTCGAAATTAAGGTATTCGACCAGCCCAGCCAGTAAATCATCAGCTAGGGCCGGGGCCATAAGGGCAAATTTACAGGCAATGTACTTGGTATTCCTTTCCATAACATTATGGCAGCATAGGGATTCCCCTGTACTAAGCACAATTCAGCAGGAACAGCCCCCTAAGTTTGCTCATAGCCTGTACAGAGAGATACCATAAAACTATGGCACATAGGGATTCCCCTGTACTAAGCACAATTCAGCAGGAACAGCCCCCTAAGTTTGCTCATAGCCTGTACAGAGAGATACCATAAAACTATGGCAGCATAGGGATTCCCCTGTACTAAGCACAATTCAGCAGGAACAGCCCCCTAAGTTTGCTCATAGCCTGTACAGAGAGATACCATAAAACTATGGCACATAGGGATTCCCCTGTACTAAGCACAATTCAGCAGGAACAGCCCCCTAAGTTTGCTCATAGCCTGTACAGAGAGATACCATAAAACTATGGCAGCATAGGGATTCCCCTGTACTAAGCACAATTCAGCAGGAACAGCCCCCTAAGTTTGCTCATAGCCTGTACAGAGAGATACCATAAAACTATGGCACATAGGGATTCCCCTGTACTAAGCACAATTCAGCAGGAACAGCCCCCTAAGTTTGCTCATAGCCTGTACAGAGAGATACCATAAAACTATGGCAGCATAGGGATTCCCCTGTACTAAGCACAATTCAGCAGGAACAGCCCCCTAAGTTTGCTCATAGCCTGTACAGAGAGATACCATAAAACTATGGCACATAGGGATTCCCCTGTACTAAGCACAATTCAGCAGGAACAGCCCCCTAAGTTTGCCCATAGCCTGTACAGAGATATACCAGGAACAAAATTAAATTGCAAGTTAGTTTTTTTACATGTTTTAATTATTTTTTTAATGTTTCTAAAGTTAGCAAAATACAAGACAAATTGTAATACTATGGAACATAATATATAAAACAATAATGTTACAGCAGATGGCACCATATGATCAATCCCAGCTCTGCCTGGGAATCAATAAAACATTACACAAGTGATATTTACAGTTTCATTTGTTCGAAAACCATGCTGAATAAGGCAGTTGCCGGCAAAAAAAAATGTCTTTTTTTGTTGTTATTTTTTTTTTCCTAAAAAACTATACACTGCGACTATAGCTGTAGAATATGACGTAAAAGTGAATTCCCTGGCAATTAGCACTGTATCTGTTCCCCTGATTATAATGGGCCAATGGTTGGCCAGGTATGATCAACATGAGCTGAATGAACAGGGCTTGTGCTTAACATACTTTTTGCCCATAGAAATATCTATGGTTTCAACTTTAAAGGAGCTAATAAAATTAATTGCCAGTCTACAGAGAAGCCCCTGATAATGAGCCGCTCAAAGGCTGCTGCTTAGAGAGAGAGAAAGGGTTTGTTTCTTCAACGGTAGATAGGGAGCCCTGAACAAATTGTCCTGTTCATAGAGAAAGTGGGGTCAGGTCAGTGGAAACTTCCAACTTCCAAATTAGTGCTTTATAATGGCACAAACATAGGAAAATGTGATTTTTTTAAATTCAAATAATAGGCAGGATGTAATTTTTATACCAGTTAGGGTTACTACCTTATGCCGTGGCTAACCCCAGGCAGGGGGGCGAATGTAATGTCACTGAATAGGGCCAATGCCGTCATGTGGGTGGAGCTATGATGACCCAGGGTTATGACGTAGCTGTTGGCGATTGGCCGATAGCCAAGTCAGTCTCAAAGAGGAAACTGGACAGGTGGTTTTGACCGGACAGCCCTTCCGAAAACTGGGTCAAAGACGGACAGGTGGCAACCCTAATACTAGTCTAATTAACTTTGCTTATTTTTAACAAGGGCACTTGTTTATTAAATAGCAACTGGGGCACATTTTAATCTGAATCTGGTGCAAAATGTTGCACTGGACAAAAACATTGCATTAAGGGAAAACAACTTGGCAATTTGTGCCCATTTTGTGGCTCATTTACTCAATGAGACTGTACTGTAAGTTCTGGTAGTAGGAATACAGCATAGCCTGGGAGGAGGCCACACTAGAGAAGTTCTGGTAGTAGGAATACAGCACAGCCTGGGAGGAGGCCACACTAGAGAAGTTCTGGTAGTAGGAATACAGCATAGCCTGGGAGGAGGCCACACTAGAGAAGTTCTGGTAGTAGGAATACAGCATAGCCTGGGAGGAGGCCACACTAGAGAAGTTCTGGTAGTAGGAATACAGCATAGCCTGGGAGGAGGCCACACTAGAGAAGTTCTGGTAGTAGGAATACAGCATAGCCTGGGAGGAGGCCACACTAGAGAAGTTCTGGTAGTAGGAATACAGCATAGCCTGGGAGGAGGCCACACTAGAGAAGTTCTGGTAGTAGGAATACAGCATAGCCTGGGAGGAGGCCACACTAGAGAAGTTCTGGTAGTAGGAATACAGCATAGCCTGGGAGGAGGCCACACTAGAGAAGTTCTGGTAGTAGGAATACAGCATAGCCTGGGAGGAGGCCACACTAGAGAAGTTCTGGTAGTAGGAATACAGCATAGCCTGGGAGGAGGCCACACTAGAGAAGTTCTTGTGGTGTTTAAATACTGCAAAGTGTTCTAGAAATCCTCAGCAGGGACATCGAAGTCGAATAAAAACACTGGAAACCTTTTGGTCTTCACATGAGAAGGAGAATTTTCTCTGCGCTTCCAAATCAGAAGGTCACAAGTGAATATTCTGTCTCGTCCGTAGGGTTCTGCGTTTGAGGGGCTTCCTTACCCGGCACATGATCCACCAAAGTATACTCAACATCGATTGGCTCCTTCATACAAGAAAACATATTCAACTGTAATATCTTTATTACTAATTCAGTCTCCCCCAATAGCAGTGAGATGGAAACCTACAGGAGTCACCCCCTTCTGCTCCACCCAACAAAATCAGAGGACATCTTGGAAGCTGCTCTGCAATAAAATGTGTGCTGGCCATGGAAGAAGATTGACATTTCTGTTTGTGGAGACTACTAATAAAGTGGTTGACATTAGGTAACCTATTATATGTGAATATAATAAAACAGTTGGGAGAACTTAAGGATCCATAAATCTTCATTATTCTCCACTTATGGTGCCACTTATAAGACTTGTCTCTACATCCATTATCACAGGTCATTGGTGTTCCATGAAGCTTTACATGTTCCATCCATAATACCTACCTTTGGCTCGGTGTAAATATCTTCTAACTCAATCTCTCCCATCTGGGTCCCTGCTGTGCCGTTCCTGTGACACAGACAACCGGTATTGAGGTAAGACAAGCAGATAACATATTCTAAAGGTCCCCATACACGGGCTGATTCTAGCTGCCGATATCAGTCCCTTAGACCGATTCGGCAGCTAATCGGCCCGTGTATGGGCACTACCGACGGGCCTGCCCGACCGATACCTGGCCTGAAATCGGCCAGATCTCGATTGGGCAGGTTTAAGAATCTAGTCGGATTGGGGGCCGCATCAGCTCATTGATGCGGTCCCCGAACCGACTTTGCCTATACCCGTCGTTATAATTCGATCGTTTGGTCCCAGGGCCACCGGTAGGTGGGGATATCGGGAGAAGATCTGCTCACTTGGAGACATCGCCAAGCGAGCGGATCTTAAGGTGTATGGGGACCTTAAAGCTTTATTACCATCAGACTTCATATCTGATATATTTGAATGATTCTGCAGGAAATTCTGTACAAATTCTTACTAAAGGTGGTTGAGCTGATTAAAGGTCAACTTCAACACTCGGTGGAGGGAACTAAGTTTTGTACCTCAGTATAGTATTGGAAACTTATATTGGCCCCTAAGTTGCTCACAACTGGTATACTAAAGGCAACAGCACATGTATTTGTATCAGGACTACATTGAGGTCACATAACTGTATGTCATGGGCCTCTCACTAGAAGCAAAAGAAACATCAATTAAATGCCAGGAATCGAGGTACCACGTGTGTTTCAATATTCAAAAAAGGGTATGGTCTAACCAGGCCCGGATTTGTGGAAAGGCCACAAAGGCCCGGGCCTAGGGCGGCACAAATTGGGGGGCGGCATGCCGCCCTGCCGCACCAAAATATTAAAGTTTTTTGCCGTATACGGAGCAATGGGGACCTCTCCCCCACTGCTCCGTATGCGACTGAAAAGACTGCGCATGCGCGATTGCGACTGTGCGCATGCGTGGGAGGGGTGGTGCGTGCGCCGGTTGCGCATGCGCACGTGTGGGGGGGGCGGGGACGCCGATGGACAGGGGCGGCCTCGGGGCGCCCGGCTTATAAATCCGGCCCTGGTGTCACCCAATAACTGAGGCCCTGGGGTCTAAAAGGTGAACCTAGCTACCAGACAGTGAGTTGAAAGAGAGACAGGAATATGAATAGAAAGATAAGCAAGTAAAAGTAACAATAACAATAAAACTGGAGCCTCATAGAGAAATAGTTTGTTTGGCTGCCGGGGTCAGTGACCCCCATTTGAAAGCTGGAAATGTTCAGAAAAGGACGGCAAATAATTCAAAAACTGTTACAAGTAAAAAAAATTAAGACAAACCGAAAACTTAGGATGAAAACTCACAGAGCTACTAGTAGCAGCTACTTGTCACGGCTACTAAAACAGACAATGCTGATCATTTACTGATAATTGTCTCTACGTGTGTTTTAGCAGAGGCAATTCTCAGTATTGTCTATGGCAGGGGATTTTCTGGAGTTTAGTAGCTGTGACAAGTAGCTGCTACTAGTAGCTCTGTGTGTCTTCTCCCTTACTATGAATAGGTCATTCTACAAGAAGCTAAAAGTTAACCTGAAGGTGAACAACCACATCCTAAACTATCTCTGTACATTTTTAAACTCCTGATGAAATGAAGTTACTTTTATTATATTACTCTTTATATTAACAAAATTACCTTGAGGAACCAGCAATGGCTGAGACGTTGCAGTAATAGTTCTCTGGTTCTTCATTTGGTCCGTGCCCCTGTTGGTTTGGAGAAGCTTTAGTTTCAACTATATGTAAGGACCCATAGGGTTAAGCTCCCTATGGCTTTATCCCCTACCTCTTCACATCTTTATTATTATTGGGCAGAAGCCCTTGTACTCAGTTACAGTGTAAAGCTATCCCTTATAGGTTTAGCCTGGTTGTACACGCCCCCTGCAGACTGATATAGTGTCTAGCCAGAGGGAGTGGCTTTCTCTTTGGCTGCCGGTCTGTTACCTGAAGCACCACTCCATTGAGCCTGGGTGCAGACACAGGCCCCAGTAGCCATTTCATCTAAATTCAAGTCGGGGACAGGGCCCCGTGAACGAGGTAAAGCAAACAGGTTAATTGATATTATAGAACTCTCTAGGAGAGTTACACAGTCAGGATTTATATAGAAAGAGCAGCTCATTTGCTCCATCCAGGAGAGAGAGTAAAGGAGTAGTCTCCTACAGGCTTACTTGCCTTAGATTAGGGACACAGAAGTGCCAAGGACATAGGCCAGCAATTAACCCTGCCCTTACCTCTACCAAGAGAAGGGATTAACAGGTGAGCTGCCTCCTACCATTCTGTTGGCTGCCGTATCCTACCCATACCTCTTTATGAGAAGGGATAAACGGAAGGCACCATACTTCTACTGCTTGATCTGCTTTAACATCATTTGTGCTATTGAATACCTGTTACCTCATCTGAGTGAGTATTGATATCCCTGCATTTACAATGTGGTCTTGGACAAATAAGCCATTCCTTTGTTTCCTGGCGTCCATTATCTATTCTTAAATCTGCATTACCATCTAATACACTACACAGTGGCAGTGGGAGGTATAGTTCAACAACATCCTCCAGTAGTTTCTCCCATATAGCGGAGGCCCATCCTGATGTATGAGAGTCGCATGTAACCAATGCTCTACTCCTATTCTGGTTTTGGTCCAATCAAGCCCAAAATAGTGTTACATATAAATGATAATTTGGCCTAATTCTAGAAGAAACAGCCTTAGTACAGGATCTGTATGGCTATTTCCAATGCCAGAGATGGAAATACTGCATATTGCTCAGCACCTTACATCAGATTTACAAAAACTTGAATTTTTCTGGCCTTGAAACTCATATATACTCGACTTGGTAATTTTTCAAATAAAACACCATCATTCTTGCAGTTATTAAATGTCATGATAATGTTGGTAGGGTCAAACTAAAATATTGAGTTTATTGTCCGAAAATCATGATTTTTTTCAAGATGAAAGATTCGAGAAATTCCTGAAATGTAAATGGCTGTTCATTTCCTTGAATCCTTCTTATTTTTCCCAAACAGGAAGTGCTCCAGCAGCCATTTTAGGAGCATTGGTGCTTTTTCTTGGAAAACAATAATGTGTTTAAGTTTCACTTGAAACTGGGTGAAATAGCAAACAATGATGGGATTAACTTTCCCTTAAAAATGAGTGAAATCGAAAACAATGATGGGATTAACTTCCCATTGAAAATGTGTCAGTTTGTGTTAAAGACTAGTGTAGGCCCAGATTTCAGGTCAGGTTAGATAGGCTAAAGCAGAGATCCCCAACCAGTGGCTCGGGGGTAACATGTTGCTCCCCAACCCCTTGGATGTTGCTCCCAGTGCCCCCAAACCAGGTGCTAATTTTTAAATTCCTGACTTGGTGGCAAGTTTTCGTTGCATAAAGACCATAAAGAGCTGTGCTGCAGCTCTAGCTGCTGGTAGCTCAGATCACACATTCTGATGGGAGGGGGAGTGAGTTCTTATAAATTCTTATGGGAGGGGGGAGCAGGAGAAAGAAGAGAGCTGTGCAGACTCCTGCCCCGGAATGAAGGATTTTTCCTTCATTTCGAGGCAGAGAGAGGAAGTCAGATAGCCAAGAACATGTTTACAAAAAAGGAGACAAGAAATCCTGTGTTTCTTTTGATAAAGGACTCTTTTGTGTTTCTTTGGATAGAGTGCAGCGTTTCTGTGAGTGCTTATGGCTGTATTTACATAGACATTTCTGATAAAGCTAACTTAGTTTTTACCTTTCCTTCTTCTTTAAAAGGATTAATGACGTTTAATTTTTATGCTTTGGCTTTAAAATGAAAAATGTGAAGGTGGGGGTTAATCAATCGTTTGTCTTTATTTTAATATAATGAGAAGCAGAGTCTGGGGCAATTAGTCAAAAAAGTTCTGTGTCTATAACAACAGCTCAGATAGCAGACTAAGGTACTAAGGTATCAATCAGGGTCAATCAACTATAACTACACTAATGGGGAGGTTATAGACACATGTGACTGTAATGGGCTCACCTGATTGTTGGTTTCCATCCCTCTGCCTCCGGAAGCTTCCAGTTTCTGTTTCTTTCTGGATGTTCTAGGGGGAAAACGTGTTAGTGTAACATTTGGGCAATTAGTAACACAGTTGGACTAAAAAATAAAATCTAGTCGTGTACCTAAGAAATAAATATAGAGCCAGAACCAATAGTATGACCAATACAGCAACAGCTCCACCCCCGAGTACAATCCACATGGGCAGTCCCTCTCCTGTCTGTGCAGCTGCAATAGAAGGAAAAACAATGTATATGTAGTGTAACCCTGTACAATTCCTGGAACACACCATAGGTGCCATACATGATGTAAGAATGCACTAAAACCGTACATAATGAAAACATTAATTATTATGCACTCAGCAATGGGGCTCATTGGTAGGTGGAGCCTTTCTGAATCCAATCATTAATTATTGAAAGCGGTTAAGGAAATTCTATATTTTGTTTTTGATTTTTTGCTTTACTAAACCTTCAGAGACAAAGTATGGAGAAACCATAACCTGGCCAATGGCATTAACCTATGGCATTAACTAACCTGGCCCTGAAACCCAGTTGTAAACACACACTGTAATACTTACACATCAGTGTAACAGTAAAGCCTGGGGAATAGGAAGGTCCCGCTCCGTTCTGCACATTGCAGCTGTAGTTGCCAGAATGGGACTCTGTAATGTTATTTATCTGTAATATTCTGCCAGTCTCCCCATTCACAGGATTCCCATTTAGATACCAGCTGTAGCTGTACTGAGTTGTTGGTGGGTTATAGTCTGAGAAATGGCATTCAAGCTCCAGGGCTGCTCCTTCCTTCACTTCATCTTTTCCTTTAATTGTGACATTTTGGGCTTTATCTGAAGAAACAGGGATAATTACAGTTACATCAGCATCAAATTTCCCAGGGTGCTAGCCATATTCTCTATTTCCCAGGGTGCTAGCCATATTCTCTATTTCCCAGGGTGCTAGCCATATTCTCTATTTCCCAGGGTGCTAGCCATATTCTCTATTTCCCAGGGTGCTAGCCATATTCTCTATTTCCCAGGGTGCTAGCCATATTCTCTATTTCCCAGGGTGCTAGCCATATTCTCTATTTCCCATGGGGCTAGCCATATTCTCTATTTCCCAGGGTGCTAGCCATATTCTCTATTTCCCAGGGTGCTAGCCATATTCTCTATTTCCCAGGGTGCTAGCCATATTCTCTATTTCCCAGGGTGCTAGCCATATTCTCTATTTCCCATGGGGCTAGTCATATTCTCTATTTCCCAGGGTGCTAGCCATATTCTCTATTTCCCAGGGTGCTAGCCATATTCTCTATTTCCCATGGGGCTAGCCATATTCTCTATTTCCCAGGGTGCTAGCCATATTCTCTATTTCCCAGGGTGCTAGCCATATTCTCTATTTCCCAGGGTGCTAGCCATATTCTCTATTTCCCAGGGTGCTAGCCATATTCTCTATTTCCCATGGGGCTAGTCATATTCTCTATTTCCCAGGGTGCTAGCCATATTCTCTATTTCCCAGGGTGCTAGCCATATTCTCTATTTCCCATGGGGCTAGCCATATTCTCTATTTCCCAGGGTGCTAGCCATATTCTCTATTTCCCAGGGTGCTAGCCATATTCTCTATTTCCCAGGGTGCTGCAGATCAGTTTGGATATCAGTTGGCGTCTCTGGTAATTATGGCTTTGGTCATATTCTTTAGAGAACTAGGGTGCCTATTTAGTGTCATGGTGTGTTCAAGGGACTCTGAACCCACCCATAATGCTGTCCGATAGTGCCCCCCTAGTTTTTTTTTACAGAAGTTGTCAAAAAACATAATTACACATGCAAGAGAATTCAGAAGAATAATTCAATCAAATGTTCATTGTACCACATGTTATGCTTCTTTGGTTTTTGTTGAAAAAGTTGGGGGAAATCCTACTTTATGGGGTTTTTTTCAGTGTCATTTTACCTACTATTCTCCTGAACATATTCCCTCTTCCCATTATTCCCGTGTTCAGCTTGGGCCCAGTTCCTCTGCACCTACCGCCCAAAATAGCAGTTCATTCACATATGCCCTGCCTAAAGGGGACGAATCATCTACCCTCTTGACAGTCACATGTCTGCCATTTCCCTCTTTACAGATACAAGACAATTCATTGATATAGACCAGGCATATACAGTACAGGTATGGGATCCCTTATCCGGAAACCCATTATCCAGAAAGCTCCGAATTACGGAAACCCTGTCGCTAATAGACTCCATTTTAATCAAATAATTCACGTTTTTAAAACTGATTTCCTTTTTCTCTGTAATAATAAAACAGTACCTGTACTTGATCCCAACTAAGATATAATTACCCCTTATTGGGGGCAGAACAGCCCTATTGGGTTTATTTAATGGTTAAATGATTCCCTTTTCTCTGTAATAATAAAACAGTACCTGTACTTGATCCCAACTAAGATATAATTACCCCTTATTGGGGCAGAACAGCCCTATTGGGTTTATTTAATGGTTAAATGATTCCCTTTTCTCTGTAATAATAAAACAGTACCTGTACTTGATCCCAACTAAGATATAATTACCCCTTATTGGGGCAGAACAGCCCTATTGGGTTTATTTAATGGTTAAATGATTCCCTTTTCTCTGTAATAATAAAACAGTACCTGTACTTGATCTCAACTAAGATATAATTACCCCTTATTGGGGCAGAACAGCCCTATTGGGTTTATTTCATGGTTAAATGATTCCCTTTTCTCTGTAATAATAAAACAGTACCTGTACTTGATCCCAACTAAGATATAATTACCCCTTATTGGGGCAGAACAGCCCTATTGGGTTTATTTAATGGTTAAATGATTCCCTTTTCTCTGTAATAATAAAACAGTACCTGTACTTGATCCCAACTAAGATATAATTACCCCTTATTGGGGCAGAACAGCCCTATTGGGTTTATTTAATGGTTAAATGATTCCCTTTTCTCTGTAATAATAAAACAGTACCTGTACTTGATCTCAACTAAGATATAATTACCCCTTATTGGGGCAGAACAGCCCTATTGGGTTTATTTCATGGTTAAATGATTCCCTTTTCTCTGTAATAATAAAACAGTACCTGTACTTGATCCCAACTAAGATATAATTACCCCTTATTGGGGGCAGAACAGCCCTATTGGGTTTAATTAATGTTTTACTGATTTTTTAGTAAACTTAAGGTATGGAGATCAAAATTAGAGAAAGACCCCTTATCCAGAATACCCTTGGTCCTGAGCATTCTGGATAACGGGTCCTTTACCTGTACTATGGCTCTGTGCATTAACAAACTCACATCATTAAACAGGGTTTCATTCATTTTTAAAATAAGATATAAATATAGTGCTGTGCAACTAATTTCCTACATTTTAACCACCCCTTGCATCTGAAAAATGGTGAGCAACGTCATGTCAAACCTTGTTTGTTTAAATTGTATTACAATAAGCCACTCAATGCAATGTCTTTGGTGCAAGAAATGGCCAGGCAGATTGATCCATGGAGCAAACTTTCCATCTTTTATTACATGGACTACTTTATGAAGAGGAGTAGACAGAAGCAGGTTGGTGCATAGAGACAACAATGAAGCATAACAAGTAGGTAGTGATTGGTTGATCTGAAGGTAAGTACTGCAGCCTACAGAATAATGCGTGTTCTGGTTTCCTCAGCAAATTAGTTCAGAGTACCTTATCTGTAAAACAGACAATAACTTTGTCCTGCATTAAAGGAAAACCATCCCCCCCCCCCAACAATGTAGGTCTGTATATAAATATATCACATAAACAGCTCATATGTAAAACCCTGCTTCATCTAAATAAACCATTTTCATATAAATATACTTATTTAGCAGTATGTGCCATTGGGTAATCCTAAATAGGAAACTGCCATTTTATGTACTAAGGGCCGCCCCCTGGGATCATAGGAGTCAGAGTGCACACAAACAAGCCAAGGCACACATACATGCTAGGCCCCATCAGCCAATGAATGGGCAGAGTTCTGCCTTTTGCTCCCACACTACTTCCTGTTACAGTTAGAGCTGCATCACTTCCTGTCAGCTGATCTCTGAGGGAGCACACAGCCCATCACTAAATGGCGGCTCAAGGGAAAAGATGTAAAAGGGCAATATTTACTGATATATATATTCCAGTTTGGCAAGATCCTTTAATAGGTCCCTTACCATAATATAAACTATCTGTTGGTTACGTATTCATTCTGGGGGTATAGTTTCCCTTTAAATAGTGAAATGCACATAATACTTACATAAAACCTGCAGCTCAGAGAGAGTGGAATTCCCAGTTCCCAGTGGGTTCCTTGCAGTGCAGGAGAATGTCTCTCTGCCCCGCCCCACAGTCACAGTTATGCTCCGCCCCTGCTCCTCCCTCAGCTCTACAGTTCCATCTCTCTTATTGTTGTACCAGGTAAAGGCATTGGCAGCAGGGTTGGCATCACTGTCACAGGTTAAACTCACTGCATCGCCTTCTTTCCTTTCCTTCTTCCCATAAGATATAACAACTGCTACATTTTTCGGAGAATCTGATATAAGAGAAATGATATTTATCAGCCATGGGGGGTGAGGATGGTGGTACAGCTGAAGGGGGAATGGCCAATGGTTACACTTGTATGGGGGCCCATTGGAATATATTCTGATGGGGGGACTATTTGGCAGCAGTTTCACATAAAATAAAAAAGCAGTTCATGACATAATAGGGACACGTGCTGTGCCGGGGGCTCTGCTCCAGGAGGGATCTGGGGGCGACTGACCACCAATGTATAAATACACACCAGAAATATGTTTATCTTTATTGATTTCTGTTATTTTGTAACTGTTTATCTGAAATGTATATTTTTCCAAGCTCTCACATTTCCCCATAGCAGCTCAGTAAGCCCAGTAACTAACTTTCTAACCCTTGGTAACAATTTCAGCGTCAGCCCCTATTGTAAATGACTTAGAGCTTTACTAAAGTCTCTTATAGAGCCACTGATATAGAAAAATTTGGTTCAGTGTTTTCCCAAATTATTAATAGCATTTATATATATATATAAATATAAGCCGAAACGTCAGTTGTATGCTGTGAAAATAAATCATCGTTTTCCTCTACTAAGACCTGTGAGTGCGGTATCTTTCCTGTGACATATATATATATATATAAATATACAAATACTCTTTTTAAATTACATTTTTATTTAAGCTAATGGGACCCTTACTATGGGGCTGATTTACTAAGACACGAATTCCGACCGAATTGGAAGAATTCCGATTGGAAAACGAACATTTTGCGACTTTTTCGTATTTTTTGCGATTTTTTTCGGCGCCTTTACAACTTTTCGGAAATTATCGCGACTTTTTCGTTACCAATACGATTTGCGCGAAAAAACGCGAGTTTTTCGTAGCCATTCCGAAAGTTGCGATTTTTTCGTAGCGTTAAAACTTGCGCGAAAAGTTGCGCTTTTTTCGTAGCGTTAAAACTTAAAAGGTGCGACGTTTCGTGCAAGTTTTAACGCTACGAAAAAATCGCAACTTTTTGCGCAAGTTTTAACGCTACGAAAAAATCGCAACTTTCGGAATGGCTACGAAAAACTCGCGTTTTTTCGCAAAAATCGTATTGGTAACGAAAAAGTTGCGATAATTTTCCGAAAAAATCGCAAAATACCGATCATTACGAAAAAAACGCAATCGGACGCATTCGGCCCGTTCGTGGGTTAGTAAATGTGCCCCTATATGTTGGACCTCTAGAGTGACTTGGACAGAAAAAAACAAAAAGCTCTGGTTATAGAGTCACCAACAAGCCTTACTGAGCTGCTACATGGTGGGTAATACATTTTATTTTTAATGAATCAATATTAGCAGTTAGGCATGTTTCACTGGGGCAAAGAGCTAAACTTTATGGGTGAGTATTATATGTATATGTTATAAAATAATAGGAAGCATTTGAAAAAGGAGCATAATGTATTTATAATAATTGAATCTGGGGATTCCTGGTGGAATGGAAGGTTTTTTTTTTCCAGTAAAGGTTCATCTTCCAGTTCTTCCAGATGGGTTTCTAACGTTATCATTTGTCAGAAACTGAATATATAATCTCATAGACTCTGGCCAAAATCTTCAGACCCTAGGACATTGCCACCATGTGTAGTATGCGCTACCCTCCTCTTCACGTCCTCTGAAGCATAATGGGTTATATGGGCTGTTTATCTTATGTATTCTGAATGGGACCAAATACCTTCCTAGTGGAGACTTGTAGCCAGACTGAAGTGTTGATGGAGCAATGGGCTACTGAATCCCACATTTTTTGCCATTTCTGCTCATCCAGTGAATATCCTAAGTCTTTTTCACATGCCTGCTTATATGAGAGAATTGATGTAAATGGACTTTCTATAAGAGTTTGGTATACAACCCCTGTAGAGTAAGGGTGGGTAATACATATTGATTCTAAATAGGAAGACAGAGGAGTGTCCTGTCCTTTATGCTTTGATTTAAGAAAATGAGAGACCTGCATGAATCTACACTTGTCCCGGGGGAGAGCTAAGTGGGTTTGTTGGAACCTTTCCCATTTAAGAGGGCCAGAGCGTCCATATATATGCTTCAGAGTTCTTAGGCCCTTTAACTTCCACCATTGAAATGCTCTCCTGTCTATGCCTGGGTGAAATTCCGAAATGCCTATGATAGGAGCCGCAGGGGGTGTGAGGAGATATTTTTTATTGTCCTGTATTTTGAGAGTGTTTTCCAACCTTGGACATAGGCTGTCAGGCCTAGAGACATAGGGTACCAAGGGCATAGCATTAAGTAGTTGGATAAGTTAAATCTTCTTCCATTTCAAGCCATTTAGGTGGTCAAGTGGCATGTAATGGTTACAGAGGATCCCGTGTAGTTGGGGCATTTTTAAAAATCTGTTCTTGATCCTCCACCTTTGTGCAGATGGTTTATCGTAAAGCTCTTGTAAGGTGAAAGATAAAGTTGTCTGACCACGGAGTTAACTGTTAACTATAAAATTTAGATGCTAGGGCATTTGCCATTAATATTTGTGGAAGGAATGGAAATGGTTTACTGAGTTACCACATTTATCAAAACCGATATTAAATGTGTCAATTCATCAGCACTGTTTCCACTAAATTGAGCAGTCAAATCCAATTGTTTTAGTGGTAAACACTCGACTTACCCTAAAAAAACACGCAAATATTGCTGTTATTTGCATGCAAGGCACATCTACAGGGGGCTCAACAAATTGCTACAAGTCATATATCCCAACTGTCAGATTACAATAAGACAAGTAAATATGAGAAATTTCTTAGGGGCACATTTACAAAAGCACGAACGCTCCGATCGTATTTTTGCCGATTTTTTCGGGCGTCTGCACGACTTTTTCGTACGGCGCACGACTTTTTCGGACGTTTGTACGAAAAAATCGGAAAGGTTTTACTGCTGTTTACAATTGTTCGGTACGAAAATTTCGTGATTTTCAGATCGCCAATACGATATTATCGTGACTAATATGATTTTTCGTAAGCATTTTCGTGATATTTGCGATCTTCCGAAATTTTCGTTTCCAATACGTTTTTTTCCCATTCGTGATTCGGATTCGTGGATTAGTAAATGTGCCCCTTAGTGTTCTGTACATGAAAGTAATCTTAATTTGAATTAGTGATAGTTATAGGAAAAAGAGTCATGGAGAGGTAAAATTATTGCTGTCAGTAGCTGGACATCTGTAGTCACAATCCCATTATTATTATTATTATTATTATTGCTACTGCAGATATCATTACATACTGTATGAATGAGATACATTTCTTCTGATCAGTCAGTACTTACATCTGATGTTTAAAGCGGCTGAGCGACTTTTGGATTTGAGCCCATTTGGATACGTAGCTTCACATTCAAGTTTAGCCTTATGATCCCGGTAGGAGGGGAGATATTCCATTACAGTCTCAGCTTTCCATACTCCATCCTTAAGGCTCTGCTGCCTGTCAGTGAGCTTATACCCAGCTCTGTTCCACTGTAGAGTAGGGGGCCTGGGGGGGCACGTGTGTTCTACAGAGCAGGAGATGGGGGCACGTTCCCCCTCAGTTAGATCTGTGGGTATCTGTATTGCTGGCTCATTGGGAACATCTAAAAGAAATCATTTATTCAGTTACTATTATAATGAAACCTATATAGGATTACAGTATTGCCAGCCATTACTTGTATCTTCCAGTTTCCTCATATCATTCATTTAAGATGTGGCACAATACAACTTTTCAAAAAGCAAACACAAGACATTTATTCCGATTTTCCGCACAAAAAACAATACCACTTACTTTGCTGTATTGGGTGCATTCAATTCCCAAGCCGATTCCAAGCTCAACCATCCAGTAGAAATTTCAAATAGGGAAGAAGCACCTTCTGATTATCCCTCCCGTTAAACCCCATGTAATGAATTACAGATTGCCTATGATGGTAGGCCTTAACAAAACCATTATTAATTTCCCTTTTTAATTAAAAAAAAAAAACTAAGGAGATTTTCTGTGCCAATTATAACAAATGCTCCTTACATAAGAAAGTATACATATATATTATAGTATACGTATAGTATATTGTCAACAGATTGCCAGTCATTTACTTGTATGGAATATTCTATAATAACTCATATCTTTTTAGCCATACAGAAAGGTAACAATAAATGACTATTGCAATATTAATACATTTCCTAACACTTTGTTCACTCATCTCTGTTCCCCTTATACACCCATTAGGCAAATTTTAATATAGAAGAAAGGAGAGAAAATTAATTCTCAAACAATTTCCCAATAATATCATTGAGGTGTTTTGTAAGTGTTGATAAGAATTGCTAAGCACAGCCCTGTGTTTATAATAGATAAGCATGACCTCTATGCCTATATAAAAATATACAAACCCATATCTTAGTAGAGACATTCAGTGAGAGAAAAATAACACCTAAATTAATTATGATAGCATATAAAGGAATAAACAAAACAGGGAACTATAGAAAAAAACAATGAAAGTTTTCTGGGGAAAAAAAAACAATTCTTATAATCAGTTGCCATTAAAGGGGTTGTGCACCTTTAAATTAAGTTTTTATATAATGTAGACATTGATATTCTGAGGCAATTTGTTTTTTGTAGTTTTTCACTTATTTAGCTTAGTTTAACTTAGTTCAGCAGCTCTCCAGTTTGGAGTTTCAGCAGCTATCTGGTTGCTAGGTTCTTGTTTACCTTAGCAACCAGCCAGTGGTGTGAATGAGAGACTGCAATATGAATAGGAGAGGGACTAAGTAGAAAGATAAAGAATAAAAAGTAACAATAAAAATAAAATTGCAGGCTCAAAGAGTAAAAAAATTTTGGCTGCCGGGGTCACTTTTGAAAGCTGGAAAGATGTAGACAACAAAGGAGAATTCTGATAATCCTATTCATACAGAGCAGAGCTGTGTTTTTCTCAGGCAACATTTTTTTTTACCTTTTAATAAATATCACTCGGTGTTAGTTGGACAATTTAATCTAAAGGGATTCTGTACATACAGCAGCCGTATTCCTTTGCACAGAATATAGTTGTTGTTTGCTTTTGGGCTTCAGTTTCTCATTACAAACATTCACGGCTCCACTATTTGTAACAAGCCTCGTTGGGTGTAGGTAAGTGCTCGCTACCTTATAGACTCACAATATATTTACTGATTGTGACTGTGGGGGGGAGATTGTGTGGGTGCCCCTATGTGTCCCATGGAGCAGCTTACCTGAGACTGTAACCCTCACTGTCTGACACACACTGGTGACATCACAGTTCCCATGTATATAGGGATAATAACTGTCACTTTCTCGCACATCATTAATCCTCAGGGAGCAGCTGTTTGGCTCATTGCCGACCAGGGAAGTGCGGCCTCTGTTACCCTCACTCACATCAGAGGGATTCTGTTGGCTGAATATTATTTTGTCAGGACGAAAATCGATTCCCTTGTACCAAACCAGACGGAAGTCCTTGTTGCCCCTGGGGCGGGTGAATGTGCAGGGAATCTCCACACAGGATCCTCTCAATGCTCTGATGGATTCAGGGAGGGTAATGGCCCGATCCTTACTGTACGAACCTGGGAACCCCCCTGAGAAACAGACACATTAGTGCAACACAAACAGCACATAGAGACTGTAGCACAAAGCTGTGACACAGTACAAAACAGAGATCCTTTATTGACAACCCATGACAACCAATCATATTGTTGCATTCATTATTCTGACTAAAAAATGCCAGTTGCTGACTGGTTGCTATGGGTTACTGCCCACAGGCAAACACTAGGGGGTAGATGTATCATGCTGTGTAAAAAGTGGAGTAAAACATTACCGGTGATGTTGCTCATAGCAGCCAATCGGATGCCTTGCTTTGGTTTTCTACCTGTTGAAATCTATTTGCTGATTGGTTGCCCTGGGCCACATCACCGCCAATGCTTCACTCGACTTTTTTACACAGGATGAAGCATATACCCCTAATTGTTTTTAATTTGTTTAATTAAGTGAAAACATTGTCATTGAAAAAAAAAGCCAATTCAAAAAGTCACAATTATCTGCAGCACATCTCAGAAGAGCAGGCACAGGGCTTAAAGGGGAACTCAACCCAAAGTCAACTTAAGAATTCTGAAAAGTAAACATAATTACAAGCAACTTTGCAATATACATCAGTTAAAAAAATATGCAGCCTTTTCATGATTTTTAATGTAATAATATGGTTTGGTACAGCTCCCTAAGCCCCGCCCCCTGTTCCCCTGCTGATGGTTTGGAACAGTTCCCTAAGCCCCGCCCCCTGTTCCCCTGCTGATCTGGCTGGCTACTTTGTGACTCAAGTAAATGTAACAGTAGTCGCCTGTCCCCAGCCTGCCTCCTCCCAGTCCCACAATCCCCTGCTGCACACGTGATGTCAATAAGTAAAGGAACATCCCAGTGCAATGCATTGTGGGTTATGTAGTTCCTGCATGCTGTCTCTAAGCTGTGGAGAAGTTGATACAATTTGTAACATCAGTGTTTTAGTCCCTCCTCCCCTGCCAGGATATCAAATGAGGCAGAAAGAGAAGAACTGTTTTGCAGCTGGATTTCAGCATATAAAAATGGTATTTATTCCTACTTTTTGAAGGAACAGATTACAGTGATAGGGATATTAGGGGTTTCTGAGTTCCCCTTGAACCACAGTATGAAACCTGACATTTATTGCAGCATAAAAGGGAACTCAGCTTAAACAATGAATTAATGTGATTATTTAGGTTGCTTCTCTGAGCACTTTTACAATTAATTTACTATTAGTAACAGTTTCTGAGACAGCAATTTTGGAGAGTTTTATGCTGCTAGGCAGGCTTTACCCACAGCTCTCTTTGTAGCCAAAGATTGTCAGCGACCCTGTCTATGAATGTCCTATGCACTTCATGGATTCAGTTAACCCTAGGGTTGCTGTTGAGTCAAAAGCCTGGAATTAGCAGTCTAAACGGCAAATATCTCAGAATTTGCTAAAAATAGCAGATTTCCTTTCTAAATTTGTTTAGAACCTCACCCAAATCAGTTTCAGAAATGTACTTAATAGTGATGAGTGAATTTTTTTTGGCAGGCATGGATTTGTGGCAAAACTGGATTATGTGTAGGTTATGGGGAGGGTTGGATTTACCTTGCAGAACAACCATGAGAATGATCCTGTGTAAGTGCCTGTAGCGCTCCATCATGTCTCCCACACAACTCTCCTTCTTCCTGCATTAAACAGCACACAGAAATATATATAATTACTGAAAATAAAGAAATAATTTTATATGTATTTAGTTCAATGCATCCAACTTAAATCTATTTGTAAAAGAGGGACACAACACAAATAAAGTATGGAGGTACCTGAGATAGCCTGCCTCTTAGCCGGGATATCATAGAATTAGCTTCTGTATTATACCAAATCTTCCCAGAAAGGCAATGACAAGCCAATATGTTATCGGATCTGGTATCCAGAATATTTGGATACTAGGGTTTTCCAGATAAGGGGCCACTCCTTAATCTGAATCTCCATACAGGGTCAGACTGGTGGGGTGCAGGGCCCACTGGGGCTGCCACCCCAGGGGCACCGCACCCACCAAGGTGTCCCCGCAGGTGACCCCACCACACCCCACTATCCCCCTGCAGGGCCACCCATCCAAAATTCTCCCCTGAGCGCGCGTAAGTGAAATGCATCAGGGGACCAACGCCAACAAGGATCAGGTCCGACCCTGACTCCATACCTTAGGTTTACTAAAAACCACCCAAATGGATTCATGCAGCTTAGTTCCCATCAACTACAAGCTACTGCTTTATTATTACAGAGTGTAAAGAAAATACTTTTAAAATATGATAACTAGTTGCTTAGACTCTATAGGAAATGGCCTTTCTAGATCACAGGTTGCAGAAAACAGATCCCATACATATAATTCTGTATATGATCAGCTAAGGATGCATTAGTGAAAAGAACAACAAGCAGTGCCTATAGGGAGGGGCAGACAGATGACAGTATGGGGTAAAGGCCATCATTTTGGGTGCAGCCCTTATCCAGTATTGGGGAGCAGATATTCACTCTTACCCTTTACCCAGAGACACAGCTCCTCATTTTTCAATGTTCCAATTGGTCTATAGGTTATTACATTACATACTGGAGGATCAAAACCCCCTTGGTGATATTTTTATAGTGCCCCCTCTCTTCAAAGAGTCTTTGTCTTTCCCATCAGATAAAGAGTGAAGTGAACTCAGCTATGAATTATACATTATTAGGAACAAGATGCAAGGTGTAACGTTTTATAGACGCCCTAATGTGTTGCCCTTTGCTTAATACTTGTAACTAGAGGGTGTAGAAACTGAGGTGGTTATTGTCTATGAAGATTTTCATTCATCCAGGTCATGGTATATCTAGTATAAATAAATTTAAAGCAACTGGACTTGTTAAGTAATCATTAAAGACGTTTCACTACTCATCCGAGCAGCTTCTTCAGTTCAACCGATTGGTATGGGAAGTCCTCAGCGTATGTACTCTTCCACTAATCCAATACAACTGGCTGGTATGGGAAGCCCTCAGCGTATGTACTCTTCCACTAATCCAATACAACTGACTGGTATGGGAAGCCCTCAGCATATAAACTCTTCCACTAATCCAATACAACTGACTGGTATGGGAAGCCCTCAGCATATATACTCTTCCACTAATCCAATACAACTGACTGGTATGGGAAGTCCCCAGCATATATACTCTCCCACTAATCCAATACAACTGACTGGTATGGGAAGCCCTCAGCATATGTACTCTTCCACTAATCCAATACAACTGACTGGTATGGGAAGTCCCCAGCATATATACTCTTCCACTAATCCAATACAATTGACTGGTATGGGAAGCCCTCAGCATATATACTCTTCCACTAATCCAATACAATTGACTGGTATGGGAAGTCCTCAGTATATATACTCTTCCACTAATCCAATACAACTGACTGGTATGGGAAGTCCCCAGCATATATACTCTTCCACTAATCCAATATAACTGACTGGTATGGGAAGCCCTCAGCATATATACTCTTCCACTAATCCAATACAACTGACTGGTATGGGAAGCCCTCAGCATATATACTCTTCCACTAATCCAATACAACTGACTGGTATGGGAAGCCCTCAGCATATATACTCTTCCACTAATCCAATACAACTGACTGGTATGGGAAGCCCTCAGCATATATACTCTTCCACTAATCCAATACAACTGACTGGTATGGGAAGCCCTCAGCATATATACTCTTCCACTAATCCAATCACAATGGCACTATGTAACTCTTCAGAAAGGTGACATCTGAAACTCACAGAGGTGTGAATGCTGTGGAGTAACTTTGAAAGGATTACCAAAGTATCATGCAACTCATAGAGACAGGTGTTACTTGTTAGAGTTGCATGAATGGATGTGTGAAGAGTTCTGAAACTGCCGGGGTACAGATGTTAGAACAGGTGAGGTGGTTAGTATTATTATTATAATTATTATTATTAACATGTATGTATAAAGTGCCAACATATTCGGCAGCGCAGTACAATAAGTCAGTTTATACATTGGATACAGAATTACATACGAAGCAACCAGTAACTGATACAAGAATTGAACAGGGCCCTGCCAAAAAGAGCTAACAATCTATATGGATAGGGTTATAATGATCTTTATTTCTATATGTAACAGTATTTTGCATCCAATACTGCTGTAATACTAAAGCTGTATTTGCCTTCTGGGGCTCACAGCTGCCATCAGTGAGGGATAGGTGAGACTATTCCGGATATAGGCTTCCTATTATCCTCCATCAGCAGTGCCAGAACATAGACTGTTCTCTACCAAGAGATCCTGAGCTACAGACTAGCAGAAGGCAACAATAGCACATTGCCCACAAACCACATCAGATCACCCTTCCGGGGGGTTTGTAATGATTATACAGGAACTGACTTAACTTACATAGAAACATATGTAACTTCCATATCAAGCAATAAGCAGGGCAGTGTGACGGGGCAGGCAGGAGAGAAGGGGCTGAACTTAGGGCAAACGCCATTGACCCCCAATGAACTGACATATTAGCACATTAACTATTAAAACTAATTATATAAACTACTTATTATAGAGTAAAATTAACTGTTTATATTGCTATATAGTAAATAATATAAGCTGTTTCCTACACAAAATGTTCAGCAGTAGAATGACTGGTTATTGGGTCCCACAGCAACATTACTGGGCCCCTAAACTCTGGGAACAAGATATTATTTCCATGAACATTAGTTTCCTTCTGGGAGCTGTAGTCCAGAAACATCAGGATTGTATTCCTTAATAAATTTTGCACAATAAAACTTTCCCAGCACTGAACAAGTCTGTCCCTTTATCCCCATGTCTGATTCCTGTGCCATATAATGACGGGAAAATGCCATCATTATCTCTATATGTAAGGTACCAGCAAGGGGCCTGACACAGTGCTGGGAATCAGCATTCTCATTGGTCACTTCTCTTGCACTTATAATGAGATGTTTGCTCAGTAGAATGGTCGTTGGTGAATTTTCTTGCATCTATAATTATGTTTTTCAGCAACTTCTATAGCAAAACTAGGGGGCACAGTGGGACAGCGTTATGGTTGGGTTTACAACCCCTTTTGTTGCACTAGATTAATTTTGATTAACAACCTATCAGCAACTATATCATTACTTCCCCCCCCTAACATGCCCACTGTTCATTGTTGAGCCCCTTCATTTTTTTAAATACATCAACCTCATTCCTGGCTTGGTATGGATTTTTTCAATATATTTAATTATGGTCAACCAAAATTATGTGGTTCAGGGATGAAACAGCATCAGCAGAGAATAATGAAGGAACATTTCTCTTGTCCCATAATTAGAAAGGAATTCTCTGAGCCATTTCCCCAGGCAGAAATGCTCCCTGTTTGAGCACTATGGGGTGTGTCCCTCTATGTCCTATGGGAATCTGTTAATTTTGTGCCAGTGATATAGATTCTATGCTGTTAGCAGGTGTATAACTAGTTAATATCAGTTACACCTGTTTATTTCTGATACATTGCTTTTTAAAGTATATATTTTATATTTTTTATATTTTTTAAAGTATATTTTTATTTTTTTGCCAGGCATGGATTGGTGGAGAAACTCTGCATTTTGCCATTGCCAAATTTTTGCAAGAAACTGGAGCAAAAATTCACTACGACAAAAAAATTCAGAAAAAAAACATCCATTGACTTTAATTTATTTATTAGTGAGAAAAAGTTGCTTGCTCAAAAACCACTGTTGACTTTAAAGGGGATGTATAGTCAAAAATCATTATCCTTGTGTGTACAGTATTTAGACCAAATAAATTACATTTGCAATATAAACCTATTAAACATTCTCTACCTTTATTTTTCATTAGATGCCTTTGTATTTTGCATCTAATGCTATTCCCCTGAAATGAGCTCTGATCACAGCTCCTGGAAACCTACAGTCCTGATGAGAAAAAAGCAGGGACTGCTCTGAACCAGACTTAAAAAAACAAAAAAAAACAAAAGCAGGGACTACCCAATACCAGACTTGAAAAAAAAGCAGAGGAGTTAGTTTACTGAATTGCCATTGGTCAGTTGCTGATAAGGAAGTGAAACATGAGCAGAGAGTGAAACACGCCCACTTCTCATTCTGCTGCTGACAGTGAGGAATATAGTGCTTTCCTACTGTAATGAGTCCAGGGTGTCTGGCGCACGTTCCTACCTCTATGCACATGTAACCCTTTCTTGGCACATTCACTTAATATGGGCTGTATTTTCACAGGAGATGTGTGTTCTCAAAGAATATTGATACTGGGAACTGGGAACAGCGCAGTGCCGCCACCTAGTGGACACTGAGGAGCACACCTCTAGGGGATTTCCGCTAGGAAATAATCAAACGCGGTTTGCAGAAATATTAAACTTTATATAACTTTGGAATAGAAGTAGAACAGTTTTAGGAATGACTGATACTCTTATCCTGGGGAACTTGTGTGGGCTATCCACGGCTGGCACAGTCTCTGTACTTGCCCAGCCCCAACTTTGATCCGGATAAACCCCCAACCCTTTAATCAGTTCAGTCCCTTCCCCAAGAGCTCTTTAGTCCCCCCAGGTAGCGCTACCTGCCCCAGATTACCTTCCCTGTTGAAAAGGGGTGGCTGCTCCCACGTAGCAGGTAGCAATACCTGTTCCTCAGGGGATACACACTAAGAGGTACCACAGAGGACTGATTCCTTCCTGGCAGCCCAGCAGACTTTTATCCTTTCAAGTCCAACACACAATACTTTGTCTGGCTGCTCAACTCTGCATCTCTTTCAACTCTGGCAAACAACAGCAGGGGCTCCCTTTATAAGCTGCTGGGCCCGCCCCTAGATTTTTGGCTCCAAAGCTTAGGCACACCTCTCCCAGACGTGCACTGGGGCAGCCAGCCAACCGGATCCCTCCCCAGGCTGTAGCTAGGCTGGATGAGATCACAGACTGAGAAACAGGGGACAGGGTTCTCTGATCCCCTACACACACAAGTCTCCAGGCTCCTCTGCGTAGGCACGTTCTGTGCTGTGTTGTGATGTCATCGGACGCGATGACGTCACTTTTGGCACCAAATTTAAAGTTTAAAGGCGCTACTTGGTTTGTTTTGATTGCACAAGCTGGTTCTCTGTATCTGGTTGCTTGCTAAGTCTTGTCTTTTGATTGATCCTCTGGTTTTGACTCTTTGCCTGATTTTTTACTGTTGAATCTCCGCTGCCTACCCCCGATCTTTTGTTTGACTTGGCTTTGCCTCTGCCTGATCCCTCTGTACCACGTTTACTGAAATAACCTTGACCGAGTGTAGGATCCCTGTCAACTCCGCTGCAGAAAGTCCGAGGCCCCAAAAGGGCGTCGGTGAATACTGGGGTTGGCAGGGCTCTCCTGCTACACCTAAAAGGTTGCGCCTGGCAGTTTACAGGCTACAGTCCGTAACACATAGCTTAGGTCTATGTAAGAACACTGAATTAAGAATTTGACTTCTCCTTTAATGCATTTAGAGAGAGAAAAAAGTTACATGCCTAAGAAAGAAAGAAATTTTGCTTATTGACTTCAATACATTTCACAAATTTTTCACTGTCGCAAATTTTTCATCAGTTTTTTGGGCAAAGCGAAACGGGACAGATTCACTCATCACTAGCTGGAATTAGTGATATGAATTTTAATAGAGGTGCCCCAGCTCTTATGTGTAGATTAATACTGAGCCCCTTTGTCTCACTGTTACTGTATATATAAAAGAGGATCTGCATATGAAGCAATACTTTACTGTGTATAAATAATCACTTACATCCATCCCTGCCTTACTGAGCTCCTAGTCTAACTATCCCATCTCAGCCACACTCATTCATTTCAATTAGTAGCCATTAACATACCACCATATATATTGTAACAAGATTTATATTATATATATATATACACACACAATGGTTAAGTGTGTGTATAGTACCTTAGTGTTTACCTAGGGTTTCCACATCACCCCTTTTATACCATCTATTGAATCCACATGGCTAGTTAGCAATTAATTTAGGTGCATGCTGCAGAACTGATTTATGTGTAGCCATGCAGCAGGCTTCTAAACTATTTGCTAACTAGCCATGCAGGATGTGGATTTAATATGCGCACCTAAACACATTCTCTAATTGATTCCATTATACTCTTCCTGGTTGTACTCATGAGCTATACCATCTCATCTATTTATTATAACATTTTGTGTAAGTATTATGGCCAAAGTACCACTCACCAAGGTGATAACAAAATATCTTTATTGTGTGGAGTTACAAATTATATGCAAAGAACAAACAGCCAGTCAAACGTACCCTTGATAGCTCACAGGAGTAATCTGTACAATTAATGCATATAAAAATAATGTTAAGTATATGTGATATGTGTGTGTGTTTCATATATATGTGTGTGTGTCTGGATGTGTGCCCATCTCTCAGGAAGAGAGACCTGTCTGTCCCTCCAGAGAGTGAGATGTGTCTGTCCCTCCTGGGAAGAGAGAGCAAGAGACTTGTGTCCCACAGTACAGTATATGCCTGGTGTCAGTATGTCCCTACCCCCCAAGTATCTATAAAAGGCAAGAGCATATGTTAAAAGGCGTGCTCAGTCCTTTCCCAAATTAACTTACAAGTATGTGTGAATGATAGGTATATATTTCATTTGCTGTGGAATTATAATTCTGTGAAAATATCTTACATTAGCGTTCAGAGTTGCATTTTGCTCCATTTGCGTTTCAGTGGTTTTTTCTTGCGCTTGGCACGCGTTCAGGAATCAGTGGAATAGAGGGTATTTAACATTTATTATATATATTTACATGTATCACTACAGAAGGATTATTATCAGACTCTCTCCAGCAAACTCGCAACGGGAAGTAACAAAAGTTCTCTTTCCAGTGAAGCCGCTGACCGCAGAGGAAGCTAAGAGGAACACCCATGAGTGGCAGAAGCGGAACCAATTGCCAGCCTCTCATTCCAGGCAAGTTCATAAGGAAATTGGTCCTGACAGTTGCCCACTTGTCTTTAAATGTAGCTAATAATGATGAGCAAAATGTTTTGCCAGGCATGGATTCGCTGTGAAATTCTGCATTTCACCCATTGGCAATTTTTTTCCCATTAAATAGGCACAAAAAATTGGCACAAAAAAAGTTGCGGTCACATAAAAAAAGTCAAATACATCACGGCAGCGTCAAAAAAGCCATGTAGCCGAGTTTCACAAATTTTTCACGGTTTTGCAAATTTTTGGGTGGGCTTCCCAATATCAGTGCCCAAATTCAGTGCCAGTCTCGTTAAAACTGTCTGAATGGAACAATGTTCCAACCTCTAGTGGGAACCTTTATAGCAGGGCCGGAACCAGGGAGGGGTAGGCGGAAGAGACACATGATTAGGGCGAGGGGCGGTGGCATGTACCCCTTTGGCACCAGGGCCGGAACTAGGAGTAGGCAGAAGAGGCAGCTGCCTAGGGCACAACGATTGAGGGGCGCCAGGCAGGAGCCTCTCCTGCCTACCCCTAGTGCTACTTTGTCATTGCCTCCGCCGCTTGTCATTAGCGGCGGAGGCAATGACCGATCTAATCGCACCGCCACCCTGCACCTCCTCCTGTGCTTTGGCGCGCATTCGCCGTTCGGGGGGGTGGGGAGGTGGGCGGAGTTGGCTGACCAGGTTGCCTAGGGCGCCCGATCGGCTTGGCCCGCCCCTGTTTGGCACCCCTAGTCCAGTCCCTCTTTCTTCTATCGCTGGCTCCACAATGGGGGGGTGCAATTTGGCGAGGAAGCAGCCCCTCTGGCATTTGCCAGAACCCACAGATTGCTAGTAACGGGCCCGGGCCTGCTATTAACAGATAATGAAATACAATATTCTGCCCCCATATCAGATGCCTGTGTTTCCCTAAACAGTCCCCCCCGCTGCACAAGGGGAAGTTTCCTTTCCTGTAACCGCTAAAGTTTCTTCATTTATAATAAACACCCCAGGCTGCTGTATGAAAACTTCATTATGGCCTGAAAATCTGTTACTCTCCCCGGACCCTTTTTTCCAAGAATATCACCCACTTTTTCCCCATCTGCCGGCAGCCCCCATTGCCCGTGCCACATTCAATCATTTTTTCTTGTTTCTTGGGGAATAAAATGCACCAACTGAATCACTGACTGATATTTAATTTCACTAAGTGCTGCTCCCCTTCTATCTGATCCTTTCATGGCAGCCGTTACTCATGATCACAAATTTACTAGTAATCCAGGAGGGGCACCAAGGGTTCAGCGACATTAATATCATCTAATTGTGTTACGTCTTCCTAATGGTACAATGGTAGGACTAACACAGGGGTTGTTCTGCTGTAAAATATGCAGCCTTTACTGTTGTCATGGATGTGAGTGGGGCTGAAACCTGTAACTGGTGTAGATTGCCCATCATTTTCAGCAGGTATAGCCCCCTAAGTGCAGAGAGATACCATACAACTATGGCACATAGGGATTCCCCTGTACTAAGCACAATTCAGCAGGAACAGCCCCCTAAGTTTGCTCATAGCCAGTACAGAGAGATACCATAAAACTATGGCACATAGGGATTCCCCTGTACTAAGCACAATTCAGCAGGAACAGCCCCCTAAGTTTGCTCATAGCCTGTACAGAGAGATACCATAAAACTATGGCACATAGGGATTCCCCTGTACTAAGCACAATTCAGCAGGAACAGCCCCCTAATTTTGCTCATAGCCTGTACAGAGAGATACCATAAAACTATGGCACATAGGGATTCCCCTGTACTAAGCACAATTCAGCAGGAACAGGTCCCTAAGTTTGCTCATAGCCTGTACAGAGAGATACCATAAAACTATGGCACATAGGGATTCCCCTGTACTAAGCACAATTCAGCAGGAACAGGTCCCTAAGTTTGCTCATAGCCTGTACAGAGAGATACCATAAAACTATGGCACATAGGGATTCCCCTGTACTAAGCACAATTCAGCAGGGAAATGTTAGTATATAATGACCTTTCAAAGAAAAGTTCAAATAAGTGAGTTGTAAAGTAGATTTTTCATTCTATTAGTTGTGCCTAATCTATCTATATGAGTATAGTAACCAGAGTACATACCAGTGTTCACCTCATATCCAGCCTGGGTGTGGGACCGTGGGTAAAGGCACGGAGGGTCCGGGCACAAGGCATAATATCACTTACTGTTACTTTAGGGAAGTGGTTTATTAGACGTTACTTCCTTCTTCTCACAAGTAGGGAATATAATGCATTGTATTCAGGGTCAGACTGGCCAAATACTGACCAATGAAAGAGGCAAAGAGGCCCATAAGCTCATTAGAGCTTATACATACACAGTACAAATAATTCTGCATGGTGTACTGTATATCATTTGTTATGCCCATTTCAACAACTAATACTATAATAAGCCAGAGGAATGAGAAAAAACCAACACTGAAAAAACAATAATACAATAAAGTAATGAATAAACAATAAAGCAAGATTCATTGTTTTACTATTACATCTTATTTGTACTGGTACCTCTCTTGGTCTGTAAAGTGTCCCAATTCACCCGAGCCCAGCCTGTGAGACCTAGTGGGTTTCCTGTAGAAATTTAAAGGGGAACTAAACCCTGCTGCACAGCGCTGCTCAACCAAACCTTACTCAGCTGTTGCTGGACTACAAATCCCAGAATAATGTAACATATAATGAAGGGTGAGGCATGCTGGGAGCTGTAGTCCAGCAACATCAGGGTTGTATTCTTAAAGCAATATTGCCCAATAAAACTTTCCCCCAAATCCCCATTAAAATGCAAGAAATCCCCCAATGAGAATCCCAGCTGATGTGAGTAAATCCGGCTCCCTGTTCTCTGTTCCTGCAATTGGAGTTGGGAGCAATAAGCACAGTTTCCCAGCACTGAACAAGTCTGTCCCTTTATCCCCATGTCTGATTCCTGTGCCATATAATGACGGGAAAAATGCCATCATTATCTCTATATGTAAGGTACCAGCAAGGGGCCTGACACAGTGCTGGGAATCAGCATTCTCATTGGTCACTTCTCTTGCACTTACAATCAGATGTTTGCTCAGTAGAATGCTCATTTGGGAATTTCCTTGCATCTATATGTTTTTTGACAACTTCTGAGCGTATTGTATTATTGTTCAGTATAATTATATAATATATTTTAGACTTTAGTTCTGCTTTCACACAGATACACATTCATGGGGGCTTTGGGTTCCATAGAGCAACAAGGACAAAACTAACATTTACATGTACAATTACATTTTATATTTTACATTAACAGTGAATATGTACAAAATATAGACTGTATTATAAAAAGAACATACATAAAATATACAAATACAAACAGTTATATAATAAAAAATATACCATTATTCTGAGTCCTAGAGGCAGGCTGAAGGCAAGATGGCACCCTGATCAGAAATTGGTCCCCCAAAGTAGCATTTGGACAGAGGCATCAGCTAAGTATATACACCCCCACCCCAAGGGGGAGTCACCATTAGCAGGACACAGCTTGAGCTTTATGACCCCTGTAGGTATATGGACAAGACCAATAATATAATGCCCATAACTCTATACATGAACATACAGTAGTAGAGAGATTATATGATATTTATAGATCATAAAATTTACAATTGGTTCCATCAATGCTGAGTAACCTGCCCCGCCCAGATATTTATATCTGATAAGCCAATTGGGTGAGGGAGTCGTGTTTGCACTTATTTGGTAGCTGAAATTGCATTATACTTGTATCCAGTTTATTATACTGTTGGTTTAACATGTAGGGATTCTGAAATGATAAATCGTTTTCAGTTTATGATTAGTGATGAGCGAATCTGTCCCATTTCGCTTTGGCGGAAAATTTGCGAATCTTTGCGAAAATTCGGTGGCTATTCTTTTGTCACGCGGCTATTCTTTTGTTGCCCGTGGCTATTCTTTTGTCGCCCTCGGCTATTCTTTTCTCACACGGCTATTCTTTTCTCATGTGGCTATGCTTTTGTTGCCCGCGGCTATTCTTTTGTCACGCGGCTATTCTTTTGCTGCCCACAACCATTCTTTTGTCGCGCTGCTATTCTTTTGTCACCCACGGCTATTCTTTTCTCACGCGGCTATGCTTTTGTCGCCCGCGGCTATTCTTTTCTCATGCGGCTATTCTTTTCTCACGCGGCTATTCTTTTCTCACGCAGCTATTCTTTTGTCACCCGCGGCTATTCTTTTGTCACCCGCGGCTATTCTTTTGTCACCCGCGGCTATTCTTTTGTCACGTGGCTATTCTTTTGCTGCCCGCGACTATTCTTTTGTCGCGCTGCTATTCTTTTGTCACCCGCGGCTATTCTTTTGTCGCGTGGTTATTCTTTTGATGCCCGTGACTATTCTTTTTTGACATGCGACTATTCTTTTGATGCGGGCGACAATTTGTAGATGTGCGGGGAATTTTTCCGTAGCAAATGTTTTCATCCGTTTCGCAAAACAATCCGACAATGGCGAAATGCGGAAATTCGCCGCAAATCCAAGCCTGGCGAAACATTTCACCCATCACTAGTTATGATTTAATGTGAAGTGCCCCTCCATAGGCTGCAACTAGCCAAATGGTATGGCTTCCTTATAAGTCTGATATCAGGGCTGGACCAGGTATCAAAGAATATGACACCCTTAGGGTGAAGCCACACAGAGCTACTAGTAGCAGCTACTTGTCATGGCTACTAAAACAGTCAATGCTGATCATTTACTGATAATTGTCTCTACATGTGTTTTAGCAGAGGTAATTCTCAGTATTGTCTCTGGCAGGGGATTTTCTGGCGTTTAGTAGCCGTTACTAAGTAGCTCCGTGTGTTTTCACCCATAGGGTAAGAACCCACGGAGCAGTTGAGTTGCCCAAGATAGATCTCTGCTATGGCGGGTGGTAAACCACCCCAAAAAGGCTTTCCACCGGCAACAACAGGAGTCCCTGGTGGAAAGCCATTTGCATCACAAAGTTTCCTCCTGCAGGCAACTTCGGAAAAAGAAGCAAAGGGCTTCTTTTTTTCCGAAGGAAGACATCTTTGTGTGCCCATTATTTGCTTCTTTCCCTAAATTAGACTCCGCATCTCCATTGTTTATGTTCTGCTGACAGACAGGGGTTGGGTGAAAAAAAGAGTTTCATAAATATCAGTCTGCTAAGAAATCCCAGTGTCAGTGTCCCTATGTAAACAGAATAAAAACCACTAGAAACCATGTGAGATGTTTCTTTCCTTTGGTCTTCACTATGAACAGAAGAATTTTTCTCTTCGCTCCTAAATCAGCAGGTCACATAGGAATATTCTGTCTCGTCCGTAGGGTTCTGCATTTGAGAGTCTTCTTTACCCGGCACATGATCCACCAAAGTATACTCAACCTCCATTGGCTCCTTCATTGTGTTTATAGAAACAGAAAAGAAAAACATATGAATTTGTAAAATTAATTATTGGAAATGGAATCTGTCCCACTGGGATTACCCATTTCTGTTTGGGGAGGCTTCTAATAGAAGGGTTTCCATGGAATAACTTATATTATATATGAATCCAATAAAACAGTTGCAGTCAATTTGCAGAAGTTAAGGCTCCATAAATCCTCATTATTCTCTACTTATGGTGCCCACATTAAGGTTGGCAGGGTTCAAATGATACCTGTGAATTGCTACTCTGTGGCTTGTGTCTATATCCATTATCACAGGTCATTTCTGTTCCATGAAGCTTTCCATATTCCATCCATAATACCTACCTTTGGCTCGGTGTAAAGATCTTCTAACTCAATCTCAACCATCTGGGTCCCTGCTGTGCCGTTCCTGTGACACAGACAATGTAAGACTGATATTGAGGTAAGACAAGCAGATAGCATGTTCTGAAGGAGCCTTGACACTTCATCAGATATATATTAATGTGCAGTCCTGTGCTCCACCAAGGACGTAGTGAGTTACTCCTATAGGAACGTACTAACTGAGCTTCCATTCTCAGGTCGGGGTGAACGGTCTGCATAGATAGAATGAATAAACTTTCCCAATATAAGAGATGCCACCCAATCCTGGTTAAAGCTGAGCTTGGCATCTTAAAGGGGTTGTTCACCTTTATATACATTTTCCTAAGTATTAAGTAATATATTTGGAACCATAATTGTAATATTTATATATTAAATAGTTTCACTTATTTGCAAGATAATGACTAAACTTGTGATTCAGTCATAGCAAGGTCCCAGCATTTCCTGCTCAGGTAGGTGGTGGCCAACATTCTTTGAATGTATGTATGTATGTATGTACAAGGATGGGATCAGTTACCCGGAAACCCTTTATCCGGAAAGCTCTGAATTATGGAAAGCCCATCTTCCATAGACTCCATTTTAATCAAATGATTCAGAATTTTAAAACTGATTTCCTTTTACTCTGTAATAATAAAACAGTACCTGTACTTGATCCCAACTAAGATATAATTACCCCTTATTGGGGGCAGAACAGCCCTATTGGGTTTATTTAATGGTTAAATGATTCCCTTTTCTCTGTAATAATAAAACAGTACCTGTACTTGATCCCAACTAAGATATAATTACCCCTTATTGGGGGCAGAACAGCCCTATTGGGTTTATTTAATGGTTAAATGATTCCCTTTTCTCTGTAATAATAAAACAGTACCTGTACTTGATACCAACTAAGATATAAATAATCCTTATTGGAGGCAAAACAATCCTACTTTCAAAGTAATATATCTAAACAATTTAATACAAAAACTGCCGTTTAGACAGAATAACACTTTAAAAGCAAACTGTGAGTATCTGCTTCTTCATTTAGGTGCTCCCATATTTACCCTGCAATGGCTGAGACGTTGCAGTAATAGTTCTCTGGTCCTTCGTTTGGTCCGTCCCCCTGTTGGTTTGTTGTAAAGTGTTTGAATTAGAAGTCAATTAGTCTCATCTAAACATGAAAATTCAGTATGTAGCCATGCTACAGTATCTAGGCATCTATATCCCATAATTATAGGCCATAAAAAAATTAAACCAACTTAAATATGGGTAAAACATACAACCGCACTGCAGATGGTGCCTTGGCTGGAATCGAACATAAGACCCCAGCACAGCAGGACTAAGTTATGCACCACTGTCTGTTTATTTAAAATCTGTCCACAGTTTTCTTAGGCTTTGGCTTTTAAATCTGTTATTATGGGAAGCTGAAATCAATAGAGAGGGGTGATTTAATAAGTATTTGCTACGTATTTTATTTAAATGAGCTGCAGGGTATTGGGGAAATGGATCATCGAATTGGAACCATGGGGGGGGGGGGTGGTACAAATAAGATTGCCCTAGGGCAGTGCTGTCCAACTGGCGGCCCGCGTCAGGCCTGTGTGTAGGCAGCATAGGGTAGGCAGAGTATGGCACTTAGGCAGCATGGGGCAGGGAGGGTATGGCACAAACAGGCAGCATAGGACAGGTAGGGTATTGAACACACAGGCAGGGTAGGGCAGAGTATGGCACACACAGGCAGGGTAGGGCAGAGTATGGCACACACAGGCAGCATATGGCAGGTAGAGTATGGCACACAGGCAGGGTAGAGTAGAGTATGGCACACACAGGCAGCATATGGCAGGCAGAGTATGGCACACACAGGCAGGGTAGGGCAGAGTATGGCACACACAGGCATCATAGGGCAGGCAGAGTATGGCACACACAGGCAGCATATGGCACACACAGGCATCATGGGGCAGGCAGAGTATGGCACACACAGGTAGCGTAGGGCAGGCAGAGTGCTACCCTATGCTGCCTGTGGGAGGTGAACCTGGCAGGGGTTTGTTCTGGGAGTTTGTTAGCAGTTGGAAATAGCCAGTAAATGGTCCCTAAGGTGTGTAATTATGTACTGGGGGTTGCTGTGCTATCCAGAGGGGAAGAGTCATATGGATTTTAGGGTGTGTCTTAATATGACATAATATAATTCTTTCACATATGAATGATGGTTGATATCCCTGCAGTGAGGACCAAGCATTTGGGTTTTTGCTGCACTACCACCATTGTGATAAAATGGGTGTGGTTTGAAGTGGGTGTGGTTTAAAAGGGGGGAGTGGCTTCCATTAGCGGCCCTCCACCATGTATGCGCGAGAAATTCCGGCCCTCGGCACCGCAGAAGTTGGACAGCACTGCCCTAGGGCATAATAGATAAAAATTAGATCTTTATCTCGGGTATCAAGATGAGATGACAGGATCAGAATCAACTAAGATATAATTCAGCTTTCAGTGTAAGTCTGAAGATAGTGGCTAAATGTCCAGATATGGACACTTTATAGCACACACTTTCTGTACACAGGACAATAAAGGATAAGTAAAACTGTTCTGCTCAGGAAGGAGATGGAAATGGGCATCTGAGGCTCTTTCCTGAGCAGAGCAACATCAGAACCCTTCCCTGTTTTCCTTCTCAAGGGATATCTCTTTGTCTGTACAGTTACATGAACTGACCAGCAGGTGGCGTTGATACAAAATGTATTATATTGGTAGTTAATAAACACTATGAAAAAGCTATGGAAAAGCCATAAGGAAAGGTAGTCACATCAAGTTAAATAATCCTTATTATAGCACTACTGGTAAGCTTATAGGCACATTCATAGACACATCTTATTGGCCTTACATGAATGTTGGTCTCTGTTCTCCTGCCTCCTGAAGCCTCTAGTTTCTGTGACTTTCTGGATATTTTTGGGAGAAAAGAGTTAGTGTAACGTCAAGACAATGAAAACCATAGACTAGAAAGAAAGATAAACCACTGTTCATTTATAAATATCACTGTATAATAAATTTTCAACAGAAACTAGAAAAAAATAAAATGTTACATAGTTCCATAGTAAAGTTGGTTTGAAAAAAGACCATAAACATAAGGTTCAACCCTCCAATTGTCCCAACTCACACACACATAAACCCACACTGACCTATCTATCCACTCACATACAGACCCACACTGACCTATCTATCCACTCACATACAGACCCATACTGACCTATCTATCCACTCACATACAGACCCATACTGACCTATCTATCCACTCACATACAGACCCATACTGACCTATCCACTCACATACAGACCCACACTGACCTATCCACTCACATACAGACCCATACTGACCTATCTATCCACTCACATACAGACCCACACTGACCTATCTATCCACTCACATACAGACCCACACTGACCTATCTATCCACTCACATACAGACCCATACTGACCTATCTATCCACTCACATACAGACCCATACTGACCTATCCACTCACATACAGACCCATACTGACCTATCTATCCACTCACATACAGACCCATACTGACCTATCTATCCACTCACATACAGACCCATACTGACCTATCCACTCACATACAGACCCATACTGACCTATCCACTCACATACAGACCCATACTGACCTATCTATCCACTCACATACAGACCCATACTGACCTATCTATCCACTCACATACAGACCCATACTGACCTATCCACTCACATACAGACCCACACTGACCTATCTATCCACTCACATACAGACCCATACTGACCTATCCACTCACATACAGACCCATACTGACCTATCCACTCACATACAGACCCACACTGACCTATCTATACACTCACATACAGACCCACACTGACCTATCTATCCACTCACATACAGACCCACACTGACCTATCTATCCACTCACATACAGACCCACACTGACCTATCTATCCACTCACATACAGACCCATACTGACCTATCCACTCACATACAGACCCACACTGACCTATCTATACACTCACATACAGACCCACACTGACCTATCTATCCACTCACATACAGACCCATACTGACCTATCCACTCACATACAGACCCACACTGACCTATCTATACACTCACATACAGACCCACACTGACCTATCTATCCACTCACATACAGACCCACACTGACCTATCTATCCACTCACATACAGACCCACACTGACCTATCTATCCACTCACATACAGACCCACACTGACCTATCTATCCACTCACATACAGACCCACACTGACCTATCTATCCACTCACATACAGACCCACACTGACCTATCTATCTACTCACATACAGACCCACACTGACCTATCTATCCACTCACATACAGACCCACACTGACCTATCTATCCACTCACATACAGACCCACACTGACCTATCTATCCACTCACATACAGACCCACACTGACCTATCTATCCACTCACATACAGACCCACACTGACCTAACTATCCACTCACATACAGACCCATACTGACCTATCTATACACTCACATACAGACCCATACTGACCTATCTATCCACTCACATATAGACCCACACTGACCTATCCACTCACATACAGACCCACACTGACCTATCTATCCACTCACATACAGACCCACACTGACCTATCCACTCACATACAGACCCATACTGACCTATCTATCCACTCACATACAGACCCACACTGACCTATCCACTCACATACAGACCCATACTGACCTATCTATCCACTCACATACAGACCCACACTGACCTATCTATCCACTCACATACAGACCCACACTGACCTATCCACTCACATACAGACCCATACTGACCTATCTATCCACTCACATACAGACCCACACTGACCTATCTATCCACTCACATACAGACCCACACTGACCTATCCACTCACATACAGACCCATACTGACCTATCTATACACTCACATACAGACCCACACTGACCTAACTATCCACTCACATACAGACCCACACTGACCTATCTATACACTCACATACAGACCCATACTGACCTATCTATCCACTCACATACAGACCCACACTGACCTATCCACTCACATACAGACCCACACTGACCTATCTATCCACTCACATACAGACCCACACTGACCTATCTATCCACTCACATACAGACCCACACTGACCTATCCACTCACATACAGACCCATACTGACCTATCTATACACTCACATACAGACCCACACTGACCTAACTATCCACTCACATACAGACCCACACTGACCTATCTATACACTCACATACAGACCCATACTGACCTATCTATCCACTCACATACAGACCCACACTGACCTATCCACTCACATACAGACCCACACTGACCTATCTATCCACTCACATACAGACCCACACTGACCTATCTATCCACTCACATATAGACCCACACTGACCTATCCACTCACATACAGACCCACACTGACCTATCTATCCACTCACATACAGACCCACACTGACCTATCCACTCACATACAGACCCATACTGACCTATCTATCCACTCACATACAGACCCACACTGACCTATCCACTCACATACAGACCCACACTGACCTATCTATCCACTCACATACAGACCCACACTGACCTATCTATCCACTCACATACAGACCCATACTGACCTATCCACTCACATACAGACCCACACTGACCTATCTATCCACTCACATACAGACCCACACTGACCTATCTATACACTCACATACAGACCCACACTGACCTATCTATCCACTCACATACAGACCCACACTGACCTATCTATCCACTCACATACAGACCCATACTGACCTATCTATCCACTCACATACAGACCCACACTGACCTATCTATCTACTCACATACAGACGCATACTGACCTATCTATCCACTCACATACAGACCCACACTGACCTATCCACTCACATACAGACCCACACTGACCTATCTATCCACTCACATACAGACGCATACTGACCTATCTATCCACTCACATACAGACCCACACTGACCTATCCACTCACATACAGACCCATACTGACCTATCTATACACTCACATACAGACCCATACTGACCTATCTATACACTCACATACAGACCCACACTGACCTATCCACTCACATACAGACCCACACTGACCTATCTATCCACTCACATACAGACCCACACTGACCTATCTATCCACTCACATACAGACCCACACTGACCTATCTATCCACTCACATACAGACCCATACTGACCTATCTATACACTCACATATATAAACCATATATACCAACATCAATACTAACTGTAGATTTTAGTATCACAATAGCCTTTGACACTATGCTTGTTCAAGGAATCACCCAAACCCCTCTTATGCTAAACAGCCTTTATAGATTACATTTTCTAACTAACTATATTGAGAACATTTTTTATTTTGTGCAGTCTGTCTATTTACCTAGATTCATACCTAAGGAATACATATAGAGCTAGAACCAATAGTATGACCAATAGAGAACCGGCTCCACCCCCGAGTATAATCCACATGGGCAGTTTCTCTCCTGTCTGTGCAGCTGCAATAGAAGAAAAGAACAATGTATACAAGTGCGGTAGAAGTCTATAAATGTATTAATACATAATGAAAACCAAAGAAACTGAGGCATAATTATAATGCATTTATTTTTATGTCCATTGCTAAGTAAAAGCTACAATAAAATGACTTTTGATATCCAGAGAAGGGTTCTGATGTTGCTCTGCTGAGGAAAGAGATCAGAAACCACAGATGCCCTTTTCCATCCCTTTCCTGAGCAGAGCAGAACCATGGGGGGGTACAAAATAGATTGCCCTAGGGCACCATAGATGGAATTTAGATCTTCATCTCAGGTATCTGGATCAGATATCAGGATTAGAATCACTGAGATATAATTCAGTTTCGGTCTGAAGATAGTGGCTAGATGTCCTGATATGGACACTTTATAGCACACACTTTCTGTACACGGGACAATAAAGGATAAGTAAAACTGTTCTGCTCAGGAAGGAGATGGAAATGGGCATCTGAGGCTCTTTCCTGAGCAGAGCAACATCAGAACCCTTCTCTGTTTTACTTATCAAGGGACATCTCTTTGTCTGTACAGTTACAGAAACTGACCAGCAGGTGGTGCTGTTGGTAGAAAATTCATTATATTGGCAGTTAATACTTACACATCAGTGTAACAGCAAAGCCTGGGGAATAGGAAGGTCCCACTCCGTTCTGCACATTGCAGCTGTAGGTGCCAGAATGGGACTCTGTAATGTTATTTATCTGTAATATTCTGCCAGTCTCCCCATTCACAGGATTCCCATTTAGATACCAGCTGTAGCTGTACTGAGTTGTTTGTGGGTTATAGTCTGAGAAATGGCATTCAAGCTCCAAGGCTGCTCCTTCCTTCACTTCATCTTTTCCTTCAATTGTGACATTTTGGGCTTTATCTGAAAAAATAGCAATTAATACAGTTACATCAACTTTCTGCTATTTTTGAGGGCCATCTTCACATTGATACAAAATGTTGCTCTTGGAAACACATGTGGTTATATTAATATAGGTTCATTAACACTATGGGATATCACTGTTGTTACTATACAATGATCATGATATGGCGGAGGAATATAGATGGTAGGTATTACAATTTCTTGTGCTTGCCAATAACCATGTATAAACAAGTATCTCCCCTTATATTAGGATGTAGGGAACTCCAGACTGAAGGGTTTAGCTCTAGTTATTACAATTGTGAATCCAGATGAGTAGGTAGAAAAAGCAGCATGGTAATACCAGCCTACCCATGGTCCCACCCATCTTGAATAAAAGCGGTAGGTCACCTATAAGCTAACTTGTGCAAGGAAAATGACAGCCAGTGATATTTTAATTGGACCTGCCGTTGCAGATTTATTTTTCCTGTCAGGCTAGGGGGGAGCAGATCCTTCAGGGCAGGGGCATGAGTCTGCTTAGTTTTCTCCACTCTCCCTCTCCACCACCATTTTCCTCCTCCCCTTTCTATCAGAATTCACTCCCCCTCCCATCTCTGTGTAATCTGAGCTACCAGCAGCCAGAGCTGCAGCAGGAAGCTTCTGAGACCAAGCTAAAATGGCAGCTGCTATCTTAAACAAACAGAGGGCACTTCTAGGGCTGTTTACTCAGGTATGGTAAAGCTTTCTGCAGAATAAATATAGTGTTCTAGCTTGTACTATTGTGGGTACTCTATTGGCAATAAAATGCAAAAATGCCTTTCCTTCTCCTTTAAACAGCATTGTATAGTTGCAATAGGACACAGTGCTGTGAAGCTGATTTGTCATCTCAAAGAGATCCAGGACATCTTGTATGAGAGTTATTTCTATCCCTATACAAATAATTATAATTAGCACATTTGTGTTATAAAAACGTCTTACGTAAAACACTTGTAGAGGGAAAAAAAGTAGAGATAATAAGCATGTGGTGACCTAAAGCCAGGTAAGTACTGCAGCCAGCAGAATAGTTTATGCTCTGGTTTTCTAAGTAAATCAGATCAGTTCAGCTCATCGGTAAAAACAAGACCATTTTTAATGGATTAAATAGCAAAACTATAGTTACTACTTACACAAAACCTGCAGCTCAGAGAGAGTGGAATTCCCAGTTCCCAGTGGGTTCCTTGCAGTGCAGGAGAATGTCTCTCTGCCCCGCCCCACAGTCACAGTTATGCTCCGCCCCTGCTCCTCCCTCAGCTCTACAGTTTCATCTCTCTTATTGTTGTACCAGGTAAAGGCATTGGCAGCAGGGTTGGCATCACTGGCACAGGTTAAACTCACTGCATCGCCTTCTTTCCTTTCCTTCTTCCCATCAGATATAACAACTGCTACATTTTTGGGAGAATCTGGTAAAAGAGAAATTCTATTCATTATCAGGGGTGCCATAGGGGTTGGGGGGGGTGAAAGTGGCTGTACAGCTGCGGGGTGTGGTGTGGCCATTACTAACGTTATAACACATGTCCTAGGTTTAGTCAGAGTACAAGTACTACACAGGCACTCCTTGGTTTTGGTTGCTGTTTGTCTTGACAAGCTTTATCCCTTGGTGGAAATTATTAGCACCCTAAATTATGAACATGGGTAATCTAAATGCACTTGTGAAGTCTTACATATGGATACAGTATTGCAACATGGAGTTCTCAATATGTTAGGGTCACAGCTGCTGAACAATGGAAGCTGAACTGTAGTTTACTAGCAATGTACAACATCACAATAATACAAAGTAAACCTAATGTACCTTAACAGAAGTAATCAGCGCCAGATTTCTGATCCGTGCACCCCGAGGCTGCCCCCATTCTTTCCCCCCCCCCCCCGCATTTGTGTGATCACCCAAACCCCTACCCGCCCCCCGCCGAGCAGGGGGTGACGGGGTTTTGCCCCTATAAAAATAAGAGGTATGGTGGATTTTCAAGTTACACCATCTGTGGCGTAAGGATTTAACCAGAGATTACAACCTGTTTTATTATTTATAGAATGGGATGTTTTCCTTTTATGCTTCTTTAAATATGGTTCTCTCAGTATAGAAGCAGGCAGATGTATTCAAATAATTAAAATAATAGAATGTGGATGTGCTAAGTTAGCGTAAAGATTGGGCAAATAAAGGATAAAATGTCAAGTTTATTTTATAAATAAATAATACAAACTTAAAGCTTATGTAGGGGTCCCTAGGGTTAACTTCCCCTATGGCTTGGAAATCCCAACTGGTTGGAAAGTTCCTGGCTTTGGCCAGCTAAGAGCTGGGCCTAATTTAGAGTTGGAGGGTGAGTGTTTCCCTTTCCATGTAAGATTTGGCCAGGAGGGGTCAGTATCTCCCTTGCTTTTATAAAGGAGAGACACCACTTGTTTTCACATACACTCTAGGGTAGAATGCTTTACTGGGGCCCTGATGATCCCAGGCTCAATGGAGCTTCCACCTGAGTCAACAGATGAAGCCAGAAACTGCTCTATCTAACTGGACTAACTATCTCACTTTCCTAGAAAGTGCTTTTAATGATATTATCCTGATTCTTACGGGGTCACTGCTCCCCGACTTCACTAGAGGTAGAAAATAGCCTCTAGGGTAAGTTGGCTTTACTGCGGCCCTGTTGATCCCAGGCTCAGTGGACCTTCCACCTGAGTCAACAGATGAAGCCAGAAACTGCTCTAACTGGACTAACTATCTCACTTTCCTAGAAAGTGCTTTTAACGATATTATCCTGATTTTTACGGGGTCCCTGCTTCCCGACTTCACTAGAGGTAGACATAGCTTCTAGGGTAAGTTGGCTTTACTGGGGGCCCTGTTGATCCCAGGCTCAGTGGAACTTCCACCGGAGTCAACAGATGCAGCCAAAGAGGAGGATCCACCCCTTTACCTAGTACTATATTAGTGCAAGTGCAAAGGGAGGGGCCTACCTATAAACCAATAAGACACAATATGCTAATATCAAACTAGATACAGGGGATCTTTGCCCAGTAACAGGAAGATATAGGAAATGGTAGGGCTTAAAGCCATAGGGACGTATTAACCGTGTGGGTTAACATAAGTATGTGAGAAATGGGAAATGAAAAACCCTCTAAATTTATGGGCCGGTTTATTAATAATCTCAGCAGAGGATTGGGTGCATTTTTTTCCCACCATCATGTTATTTTTTCTTCTTCAGGTTTTTCAATAGATAAGAAAATAAAAAACTTTTTTTTTTCTAAAATGATTATTATACACATCCATTATAAAGTTACCTGCTATTTAATAACACCTTCTCTATAGCTCTGCTCTTGTCAGTAAATCAAGTCTATAGCTTTCCCCCTTGCTGGGTTGGGGGGTATAAAGATACCGAGCAAACTCCAGTTTCCCCTTCCATACAGTGGGGCCGGGGTGTATGGGGGGCAGTTTAAAGATCCAATATGCTGGATATTGGTTCTGACCCCCATGCCCCACTGTATGGAAGGGGAAACTGGAGTTTGCTCGGTAATAAGGAAAGGACGATGATTATTACTAACTCTAGTTGGGATTGTATCCCTATTTACTGGCACTTTGCATAGCTGTAAGTTCAAAGCCTTGCTGCACTAAAGTAGATACACTGATGCTGACACTTCATATTTCACATTTTCATAAACACTAAACAGAATTATAAAAACGGGAGGTGACCTGTGCTCTGATAAACTTCACTCACACTTTACTGCTGCGCTGCAAGTTGGAGTGATATTCCCTCCCCCCCCCAGCAGCCGATCAGCAGAACAATGGGAAGGGAGCAAGATAGCAGCTCCCAGTAGGTATCAGAATAGCACTCAATAGTAAGACATCCAAGTCCGGCTTGGGACTCCTCCAGTTACATGGGAGTAGGAGAAACAATAGGTTAGCTGAAAGCAGTTCTAATGGGTAGCGCTGGCTGAAAGCTCAGACTCAGGCACAATGCACTGAGATGGCGCCTACACACCAATATTACAGCTACAAATACATTTGTTGGTTCAAGAATAAAATGTTAAATGGCAGAGGGAATTATTTTTTGTGTAACAGTGTCATTTAGAAATAAAAAGTACCCCATAAAAATCATGACAGTTTCATCCAGACAGATGATGGACACAAAAGAGCTAGCAGCAAGATGTGAAGGAAGAATGCTTGTATAGAAAGATAACAGGAGTCATTTACTCAACTTGGGATCCAGGCCCAGACTGGCAATCTGTAAACTGGGGCTGCTCTAAGATGCCATAGACAGACAGTCACTATTTATTGGGCTGGTGGGACCTGTTGAGGATGCAAGTGCTACAGCACTAGGTGGGGGTGGAGGAGAGAGCAGGCAGTAAGCCCACCTATATAAGAGACTGTTCACAAATTAAATATTATTTATGGTGAAAACATAATTGCTTTGGTCTGTAGCTGGGCACCCTTAATTACAGCCATTATATGATTGTTATTATAGTTGCTGCTGCATCTTCCATTGAAGGTATAATGAATATGAATTTATTCTCATCAGTCAGTACTTACATGTTATGATTAAAGTGACCCGGCGTTGGGATCTGAGCCCATTTGGATACGTAGCTTCACATTCAAGTTCAGCCCCATGATCCCGGTAGGAGGGGAGATATTCCATTACAGTCTCAGCTTTCCATACTCCATCCTTAAGGCTCTGCTGCCTGTCAGTGAGTTTATACCCAACTGTGTTCCACTGTAGAGTAGGGGGGCTGGGGGGGCACGTGTGTTCTACAGAGCAGGAGATGTTGGTACGTACCCCCTCAGTTAGATCTGTGGGTATCTGTATTGCTGGCTTATTGGGAACATCTAAAGGAATAATTTAGTTTATATTGTTAATCTGAGTGAATATGGGCATTGTCCGCCTTCCCTCATATCTACCCCTTAACCACTTTGCCCCTCACCCCTCATTCCCATCACTTGCAGCTCTTATAAAAACAAACTTCACATGTCTTCAACCTGAGCCCAATAAATAGGGATACTGTTGAATACACATCATTTCCGTTTCAAAATTCATAAACAATACAGAAAAGTGTTTCATTTACACGTAACCCCAGCTCCTCGGAGCAACTGCGGCTGTACATGATATTTTTAAAGATTCTACCACCAGTGAAAGCCCCCGTGTATTTGCCCCCTCCCTGTTGTGCTTTAGATAAACTAGGGGGCATTAGGAATTTAACAAAATCATCATCTATTTCCCCTTTTATCTAAAAACAGACAAAAAAAAAAAATAAAATAAAAAAGCATAGCATTGTTGTATTCCAGAGACCAGAGAATTCACGAACAGCGGAAAATCTGGGAAACGTGTTTGTCATGCGACTTTTTTTTCGCCTGCGTCATTTTTTTCACCTGTGTTTTTTTGTCCATGTGTTTTTTATTAGCCTATTTTTGACATGACTGCGCCTATTTTTTTTATGCAACCTCGCCAAAGTTCATGGAGGAGCCAAATAAGGGCTGTGATTGGCTATTAGGCAGCCTCTATGCACCCTATCAGCTTACAGGGGCTTTATTTGGTAGGAAATCTTGTTTTTATTCAACCAAAACTTGCCCCCAAGTCAGGAATTCAAAAATAACTCTGATTAGCACTGAGAGCAACAGCCAAGGGGTTGGGGAGCAACATGTTGCCCTGAGCCACTGATTGGGGATCACTGGATTAAATAAAGGTATCGCCTTTTCTTTTAACATCTTAACATTGATGAATGAATGGGCTTAGTGAATATTACATGAATATCATAAAGGACATTTTCCTTATCTGGCATTGCTTCTAAGCTACTAAATTGAAACACATGTTGAGAAGTAAATATCTAACAAACCCCCCCGCAAAGCCACCCTTGCATTAGAAATGTACAATTATAATTCCTTCTATGTGATTTGTAATTAACAAAACAACCTGTTTCACCAAAACTTTGTGAGAACATTTTCGAAATGGTGAGATTTGAACTAATTTTCCAAGTGCGTTGGAGTCAATGTCAGTATTTTTCTTGCGTCAGGTTTAACTGAGACAATTTTCCCTGTGCAAAAGAACACAGTTTTGCATGGAGAAATTCTTATTAGCGTTTTTTTTTTCTAGTGCCAAAAACTGGATTATTTTGTTAAAACAAAATGCCTAGCAAAACTCATAAATTGCCATTGCCAGTTCTTATCACATCTTTTCTAAAAGATGTTTTTGGCAAAACAAAACACAGGGCAAAATCTGCAAAAATTCTCATCACTGGCAAAAACATGGATTTTGCTGCTCATCCTGATTTGATTTTGCAGTTCTCCACATTAATACATGAACAATGGAATATGGAACAGTTGGTTTTGAAACCAGTACATACACATAATTACTCTCAGTTACCATCAGGGCTGACTCAACAAAGTCTGGGGCCTAAAGTTAATATAACACCAGCCCTTAGGGTGTAATGGGAGTCAAACTGTAAGAATGATTATTCTACTGAACAGCAGGCTCCAAATAATAAACTATGTGTATATGCATGGGTCCCCAATGATAATTATTTGTGGGCTAAATTCAAGTAAATAACCCCCATATGTAATAAGAGGCACTGAGTTTGCCCAGAAGCAGTAACCTATAGCAACTAATAAGTTGTCTGCTATTAAACAGGTGACCGGTAAATGCTTCCTGCTGATTGGTTGCTATGGGTTACTGCTCCTGGGCAGCTTTTATTACATAACTGTTGTGTATTGACTGTTAATGTATGATCAGTAGATGGCACTGTTACTTGTAAAAACTGACTAACCCCCTAACTTTCTTCTCTGCTCAGTTCAGATAGTGAACCACCATTTTCTAATTTCATGACAGTAATGATGCTTCATTGTTATTTGTATATGACAATAAAACTTGAAAACTTGAAAACCTTCCTCTCCCCTAATTACTATGCCTGTCCCCCCCAGGTTCATATAACACCTATACCCAGCTCATATCCATCTGTTCTTCTCCCTGAATCCCTATTCCATGTCTCCTCTCTCTACTATTCATATGCCACCATGCCCCATCATTTATATATCTTGTGCCCAATTCATATACAATAGGTAGGTAGGTATACAGATATAAACAGAACATACAGTGTATATATCAGGGTGTCCTTTCCCCAAATATATGTCACTCATGAGCATACTGGGCAGTCACATTGTGCTGATTTATTTGGAGGATGGGTGCCCTAATATCTACACTGGGTATAAAAAAAGCAACTTTTTAGTTCCATCCCTGCTCCTCCAGCCCTCCATGCATTCTGTATTAAATAGTGATAGTGACACCAAAAAACTGCTCTTCAAAATATGAATGTAAGTTCCTTATAGGCCATGTTGTTCATTTTTCACTGATAGGGCTGCTTCTGAAACTAATTGTTACTTGAAGTCCCTAAACCTGACTGTTTTGCCAACCTGACTGTCCCTTCTCAGCCTGTCAGTTATAGCTTCTAATGCTAACAGCCTACTGCTGCACAAATATGGCCGCCCCCTCATAGGGGAACATGGGGGATCTGGCAGGTAATATAAAAGCATTGGGCAAATACTTTTAAGACACAATTATAAATAGCATGGAAATACAAATATAATATAATATGTTATGATAGATGTAAAAAAAAGTTTCATTTTTGGTGCCAGTATCTCTTTAACAATTCCTTAACACAAAATATTTAATTGTGTATGCTGAGTATTTCAGGGGCTCAGACCTCGCATAAAAAAAAGCTTCTCATGAAACTGAGGGGGCCTCCAACCCTATGGGCATAAAGTGACTCAGTGACTCATTAGCCCTGCCATTGAGCTAGCCCTGGTTACAGAAGCTTTATACAGTATTTCCCATGGAGACATTTACCTGAGACTTCAACCCTCACACTCTGACACCTAGCGAAATTATAGACACGACATTTCCAATCTATGTAGGGATAATAACTGTCACTTTCTCGCACATCATTAATCCTCAGGGAGCAGCTGTTTGGCTCATTGCCGACCAGGGAAGTGCGGCCTCTGTAACCCTCACTCACATCAGAGGGATCCTGCTGGCTGAATATTATTTCGTCAGGAGTAGAGTCTAAATTATACCAAACCAGACGGAAGTCCTTGTTGCCCCTGGGGAGGGTGAATGCGCAGGGAATCTCCACACATGATCCTCTCAATGCTCTGATGGATTCAGGGAGGGTAATGGCCCAATCCTGACTGTACGAACCTGGGAACCCCCCTGAGAAACAGACACATTAGTGCAACACAAACAGCACATAGAGACTGTAGCACAAAGTTGTGACACATTACACAATATCAAGATTGATTGAAAATGTGATCATTATATAAAAAGTAAAAAGTTTATATTATAGAGTCAATGGGAACCAAGGCATATAGCATGAGATATTATACAGTATAAGTCCTGGTGATATAGCCCCTACAGGAGGGGCTGTAGACCTGCCTTAACCTTAACCAAGAAAATATACAGGAGGGATTAAACAGGAACAATGATAATGAATAAGGGGTCATTTATAACTACAACTGCAGTTGTGGCAGTCTTCATTCTTATATGATACAGACGTCACTTTGACACCAAGCACCGGAAACGATCAAATCCAGATTTAAAAAATTTAGAAATTGCGCCAGTCAATCTGGTATTATGGGAAAACACTCCATTCTGTGTAAAAACATGGAGATTTGCATTCAAATACTGTACTGCACTTGGGTTCATAAATGCCCGTAACGGAGCCCCCCATTAAAATGTCAGACTTGCTTATAGCACGAGGCTGTATCGGCAGCAGTGGGAAGGTGGAAATGTGATTTAAGCTTCAGTGAATGGTAGAAAACAACACTAGGTTGTTGCTGAACTAGAACTGATTCACATAGTAGTTACATAGTTAGTTACATAGTTACATAGGGTTGAAAAAAGACCAGTGTCCATCAAGTTCAACCCATCCAAGTAAACCCAGCACACCCACCTACCAATCTATACACTCACATACATAAACTATAAATACAAACACTAGTACTAACTGTAGATATTAGTATCACAATAGCCTTGGGTACTCTGCTTGTTCAAGAACTCATCCAGGCCCCTCTTATAGGCATTAACAGAATCTGCCATTACCCCATCACTAGGAAGGGCATTCCCCAACCTCACTGCCCTCACCCTGAGGAACCCCCTACCCAACATCCCCCGGCAGGGCATTCCCCAACCTCACTGCCCTCACCGTGAGGAACCCCCTACCCAACATCCCCCGGCAGGGCATTCCCCAACCCCCTCACTGCCCTCACCGTGAGGAACCCCCTACCCAACATCCCCCGGCAGGGCATTCCCCAACCCCCTCACTGCCCTCACCATGAGGAACCCCCTACCCAACATCCCCCGGCAGGGCATTCCCCAACCCCCTCACTGCCCTCACCGTGAGGATCCCCCTACCCAACATCCCCCGGCAGGGCATTCCCCAACCCCCTCACTGCCCTCACTGTGAGGAACCCCCTACCCAACATCCCCCGGCAGGGCATTCCCCAACCCCCTCACTGCCCTCACCGTGAGGAACCCCCTACGCTGCTTCAAATGGAAGCTCTGTTCCTCTAATCTATAGGGGTGACCTCTGGTGCGCTGATTGTTTTTATGGGAAAAAAGAACATCCCCCAACTGCCTATAATCCCCTCTATTAAATTATTTTAATTTGGTTTTGATATACAGTATTCCATGAAGTTGCTTATTGAGTCCAGCAATACCCATGGTTTAATCAATTAATGTGCAATATCATTACTGTATGGCTACAATAGACTCTGTTTTAGGCAGATTTTGTATAAATATTGTATATTTAGCCTATTGCACAGACAATAATTATTGGCAAAAGTATATATACTGTAAATAAAGTCACTTTAGCCATTTGTATACTTGAAAACTGAAGCTCATACTTCAACTTTACACACAATGAGCGACAATTCACCTGCCGACAAGAGTATGAGCAGTTACACAAAAGTATGTCCCTTTAAGGGGCATGAGTTAGCCGTATGGCATTAAAGGAACAGTAATGCCAAAAAATGAAGGAGTTTAAAAGTAATTAAATATAATGTACTGCTGCCCCGCACTGATACAACTGGTGCCTTTGTTTCTGAAACTTTACTATAAACAAGCTGCTGTGTAGCTTGTTTATAGCAGATAGACTCTGTAGTGTACAATGGGATTCTGCACAGCGTATCTGTTATCAACTGTGTATCCTGTGCTTGAATGGCTTTCCCCATGGCTACACAGCTGCAGGGCATCAGTACATTATATTGCCATTCTTTTAAAATGCTTTCATTATTGATGTTACTGTTCCTTTAAGAGGCTGATCATTGTTAGTAAGTAATGCCCTCAAGCTAACCACTGTACTTTATATGTCTGGAGCTGCCAGTATCTGTTATTATGGCAGGCAGTGTAACTGCATATGTTCTAATAATACAGAAGAATAATAATATTCTAATAATAGAGAAGATTATCATCATGTTACTGATCATTCACTGTGGGATATATTTATTTTCAGGTGTTTTGTGCTAAATTATGTTGGTAAAGAAAAGGGCCCCTGAGCCATCAGTTAATACTTCTGTTTTACTCAATGAGCGGAGATATTCAGTTCAATCACTTAATGTTTCCTATGTGTAGGGTATGGGGAGGGTTGGATTTACCTTGCAGAACAACCATGAGAATGATCCTGTGTAAGTGCCTGTAGCGCTCCATCATGTCTCCCCCACAACTCTCCTTCTTCCTGCATTAGAAAAGAAACAACAACATCATCTAGTTATCTATTTGGAGCACTAGTAGACATCCAGTTGGTGACTATTGATTTCCTGGCCATAAAAAGAAGATTTCTCCAGAGATCTCTCTGTGGGTTGGTTTTTACAACCTTGTCAACCACTCCCAGCATATCAATTTCAGGTGCGGCGCAGCTAAGAAACTGCTTAACTGGGTGGGGGTGTAGTTAGCCCTGGTTGTGTACAGGGACTTGTAGAAGCTAGCAAAGAAATATGTAATTTGTGTAATTTCGGAGGGTTTTGTAGGCACCTCTCCGCTGTCTAGTTGTATCCTGGGAACAGCTGTGGGGTTACTAAGTATAGCAAGTAGCTTGCCATTCTTTTTGCCCCTGTCAAAGGTGTGTTGCATGGTGTATAGCAATTTTTTCCTGACTGTTTTGGTCCTGGCTGTTTCTAGGGCTGGTTGTACTGCATTGCAGGCTTGTAGGGTATCCCGGCTGGGGTTTTCAGCAAAGGCAGTTTCAGTTTGGGTTAAAATGTTTTGGGCTTGTTCTAACTCTTCCGAGGCCCTACTTCTCACCCCGGCTATTGTGCCGATGAGGCAGCCAGGCATTGTGGCCTTGCACCCAAAGGGTTGGGGGGAGACCATCTCAGCATTTAATTTCCAATAGTCTCTTAAAGCCTCAGTTAGAAATGGTTTCATCTGATACAGAAGGGGGGAAATCTACATTGTTTGCACTCATTTTTGGGGAGCATTAGTAGCAATGGAGCACGATCTGACCTTTCCTTTGGGAGATATTCTGTGGGCAAGACCTTAGTTAGATGGTCATGTGTGTTTAAGGTTAATTATAAAGGCATTTAAGAATCCCAGATGTCAGTCATATATTGCCTGCCCTGTCTCTATGCCTTAGGCAGACAAAAACTTTAACTTTCCATTCAGCACTCACTTTCCCCCTCCCTTCTCACCATCTACTTGTGCAGCCAGTGCATGGGCATTAGGTCCCCCATTCTGGCAGATAAACAAGATTTTGGCATGATACAAAGCTTGCCCTAATAACAGGGTCCACAAAATGGCGCCTGCCTACTTGTTATGATTGTGTAATTCCAAGACTGACGCAAATAAGATTTATATACTTTATATATTATTGGTGAAGTGTATTTTTGCTTGACAAACACAATAGAATATAATTTGGAATTATTTCTTGGGGTGACAGGTCCCCTTTGACTCCATTAACATCAACCCATAGAGAAAACTTGTTAAATGGAATGGTTATATTAAGTCTGTCTTTGTCCAGGTCTAAAACTGTGTTAAAGTTTCCCACCATGCATATAGGGGCACAGGGAAGGTCCGCCATGGTTTCAATACCTTATTTAGTAGAGCTGAGGAGGATGGTGGTGGAACATACATATTTACTAAGGTAAATGGTTAGCAATTACACAGGACAGTATCACATATCTGCCACAGTGGTCAGTGTGTATCTCAATTGGCAAGTACTTTTTTTTATCAATATGGTGGTGCCCCTAGAATGAGAGGAGAAGGTGGAGGGGTATGTGTAGGCCACCAAGTGTCATTTGAGACCCTCCGCCTCTGTTGTTCTCTCTCTCGAGTTTTGCACAGGGCTGTGGAGTCCGTAGATAAATTCTCCGACTCCGACTCCTCAGTTTCTGATACTTCCGACTCCACGACTTCGACTCCTCTGTTTTTAATAGGCTAATGTATTTTATACATTCATTGAAGGAAAGGAAGGAGACATACATGTCATTTAACACAACTACTGGCTCTGCATTGGGCTTTATTCTTATAGCAGAGAAGTAATTAATTATGACTGTTTGTGAATTGGGACATTTAAACTTGCTTTATTTTTTTTTTTATTCCCATATAAATTTAGTAGGAGTCGGTTCATTTTTTGCCGACTCCGACTCCAGGTACCCAAAATTGCCTCTGACTCCGACTCCTCGACTCCGACTCCACAGCCCTGGTTTTGCAGGTCAACTCGGAGGAAGGAGAGATCAGTTTTCACCTCCTCATCTTGGAGGATAAGGCTGCTCGGCTGTCTGTAATGGCTGTGGATCACTTGTTTCTGTAGAGAAGATGAGGTGAAAGGTTTGTCATCCTGTCTAGGTGGCATGGGGCCTCCATCTTGTGTAGATGTAGACTGTCCAAGCTTAGCAACAGCACCTGCTTGTGATTTTTGTGCCTTGTTTCCACCCATGATCCAGGGAGAGCCAGGAGATATGTTGTGGCTTTGGTGTTGGAGTGTAAGGTTGCCCAGAGAGGCAGGTTTGGGATAGTTGTGACAGAGGCAAATGTCCATTCAAGAAGCCATGCAGGCCATGCCCTAATTATTAGCCATTTTAGCCCAACATCTTATCAATTGTAGATGGGTTATTTTTCATTTGCTGTTTGGTATGTGTCTGTAGCTCCTTAGTGTTTAAATAACCACCTACACCCTATTGCAGATTCTAACGCTGCTGGGGACGAAATAGAATTATCTACAACCCTAAAATAAGATCCTTACCACCCTGTATATTTTCCATCTCCTATTTTATTCTGTTGATATAAAGCATAAAACAATTTCAATGCGGTGTGCCCTAGGCTCACCCAAAACCACCACACCCTTGTGCACCCACCCCAATGCCTACAACCCTCTCCCTCCCTACACGTAACCCTTTCCTACTGCTGCCCTGGGGACTGGGAGAGTGGGAATTAAACAGCAGTAAAAATCTCTTGTTCATACAGTCCCCGTACGGGTGTGGCTCATTATTATGCACTCTCTGCAGCAATAAGTGCAACAGGGATTATAAAAAGCTTTCCTAAAGCCGCTAACAACAGAGGAAGCTGAAGAACACCCAACAGCAGCAGATTAGGCTTTACAGTGAAAAGGCTACTGGCCCCTGCCTGTCCCACATCTCATTTATTTGAAGTTGATTCTCCCTTTGCTGCTATAACAGCCCCATCTCCTCTGAAAAGGTTCTCACTAGATGTTGGAACATTGTTGCTGGGATTTATTTCTGTTCCGCTACAGGATAACTGGTGAGGTCTAGTCTAGTGTGAGTACTGAGAGCTCATACTGTATAGATAAGAGATCTGGCACAAGTCACACGTTGGTCAAAATATCCTGCTCAACAGAGTATAGATATTGTACTTGTATATGTTCTTGCCCAAACCGGAGTTAGCGGGGGCTAAAAGTGACACGGCAGTGGGGGCTAACAGTCCCCTGCTCTGAATGTGTTAAACATGTGAAAAAAAAAATAACCTGCAACTGGTTTGAGAACAAACACCAAATATACATAACAAAATGTACTGGATTAAGGCCTCAATGACCTGGTGCTGAAAAAATTGGTTCTACACTTTGGAATGGTCAAAAATATTTAAAAATATATATAAAAAAATAGGATTGTTACCGGCACTAGAGGGATACATTGATTCAGAAGCTGCAGACATGTCAGCCCTCCCATATTTTTCATGAATGACCCATACAAGTTCAAAATCTCATTATAATAATATAATATATTGGCAAAAGTATCCAGGAACAGATTTGGCCAAATGTATCCATCTTAAAGCAATTGCCCTAAAGCCAATAAACACCATGGGCAATGCCGTGCCTCGGTGTACATTGTCACTTTCCTCTGGGGCAGTGCTAACTCGTTCTGTGGGGCAGTGAATGGCCCTCCTCCAGCTGGCAGTTTGAGTCTGGTTTGGGCAGAAACCAGGAGAGCACTCCCTGCCTGAATAAATACTGCCAGTTTGGGTCCCTGGTATAGAATAAGGAAATCTTAACCTTACAGAATAAAATGGCATCACCCCATTCCCAATCAGGGCTCAGTAACATATAATGAAATGTAATATTCTGTCCCTTCCCTTTCTGAATGTGTTTCCCTAAACAGACCCCCCCCCCCCCCCCCCCGCTGCACAAGGGGAAGTTTCCTTTCCTGTTACTGCTAATGTTTCTTCAGTTTATTTTCTTATTTGCATATTGTAACTAATAAACCCAAACTGTTTGTATGAAAACATCACTATGTCCTGTAAACAGACTTTCCCCTGTACTAAGCACAATTCAGCAGGAACAGCCCCCTAAGTTTGCCCATAGCCTGTACAGAGAGATACCATAAAACTATGGCAGCATAGGGATTCCCCTGTACTAAGCACAATTCAGCAGGAACAGCCCCCTAAGTTTGCCCATAGCCTGTACAGAGAGATACCATAAAACTATGGCAGCATAGGGATTCCCCTGTACTAAGCACAATTCAGCAGGAACAGCCCCCTAAGTTTGCCCATAGCCTGTAGAGAGATACCATAAAACTATGGCAGCATAGGGATTCCCCTGTAATAAGCACAATTCAGCAGGAACAGCCCCCTAAGTTTGCTCATAGCCTGTACAGAGAGATACCATAAAACTATGGCGCATAGGGATTCCCCTGTACTAAGCACAATTCAGCAGGAACAGCCCCCTAAGTTTGCCCATAGCCTGTACAGAGAGATACCATAAAACTATGGCAGCATAGGGATTCCCCTGTACTAAGCACAATTCAGCAGGAACAGCCCCCTAAGTTTGCCCATAGCCTGTAGAGAGATACCATAAAACTATGGCACATAGGGATTCCCCTGTACTAAGCACAATTCAGCAGGAACAGCCCCCTACGTTTGCTCATAGCCTGTACAGAGAGATACCATAAAACTATGGCACATAGGGATTCCCCTGTACTAAGCACAATTCAGCAGGAACAGCCCCCTAAGTTTGCTCATAGCCTGTACAGAGAGATACCATAAAACTATGGCACATAGGGATTCCCCTGTACTAAGCACAATTCAGCAGGAAAATATTAGGATATAATGAGTTTAAAAGAAAAGCAACTTTTTCATTCTACAATCTCTCATTCACACTAAATAATACCAGAGCATAACTACATACCTGGGTAGTTAGTTAGTAGCCAGTGTGCATCTCATGCCCAGCCTGGTGAGTGACGGTGGGTATAAGAGCGCGGGCGCCTCGGTATCTCTCACATAAAGTTCATTATAGGGAAGTGGCTCATTACGTGACTTCAAAGCCAGTGGCTGCATAAATATGCAAAATAATCCCCCAATGAGAATCCCAGCTGATGTGAGTAAATCCGGCTCCCTGTTCTCTGTTCCTGCAATTGGAGTAACCAGCACATTACCGTATTTTTCGCCATATAAGGCGCTCCGGAATATAAGACACACCAAATTTTAAAGGAGGAAAATCTAGAAAAAAAAGATTCTGAACCAAATCAATTGAGTAACCTGAAGCTCTTGAATCACCATCTATATTTCCCCCAAAATAAATCAGTTCTAAATCACCAACAGCTTAAGATCGTACACTAAACTCCCCTCGCAATGCAGTCCCCATGCTCCTCACATACAATGTGTGTAAACTATATACTACTACTATATACTCACATATAGGTGCCACAACAAGTTCCCTGCGCTCCTTATTTTCCCCTAAGTGTGAAGCCGTGCGCCCGTCCATCCACGGGGGGTGTGTGTTCTTGGGTGCTGTAGTATATAGTTGCGAGCGCGCCGGACTGACAGGCGCCTACAGTCCCTGGAGCGTGCTGCCATATTGACTCACATATAGGTGCCCTGTTCCCCGTGCTCCTCATATTCCCCAGAGTGAAGCCGTGCGCATGCGCGCCTGTGCACCCGCCGGCGGGTACACGGGCGCGCGTGCGCACGGCTTCGCTCTGGGGAATATGAGGAGCACGGGGAACAGGGCACCTATATGTGAGTCAATATTTGTTGTATTTGTCATAAAATACAGTTTTGGGGAAGAAAAAGTGCGTCTTATACGGCGAAAAATACGATATATGCAGTGAGACGCAGTCTTTATATACAAAACCAGCACATTATATGCAGTGAGACGCAGTCTTTATATACAAAACCAGCACATTATATGCAGTGAGACGCAGTCTTTATATACAAAACCAGCACATTATATGCAGTGAGGAGCAGTGGGCACTGATGGCAGATATTCAGGCCCTGGCACTATAACACTGGCACTGATACACAACATTGGCTCCACTGTAACTAACTAGAAATGAAAAAAACAATGACAAAAGTAAAAGAAATATAGAAAGTGCAAATAACAAATATATAAAAGCACAATGAGCTTTGTCAGGGGGAAAAATTAACTTACCCTCCATCTGTTAGTGTAGGGGATAGGGATATTATAGATGTCAGGTGACAAAAAACAATTTAATTTCAGCTAGTGGGTCAGTCTTTAGAACATATAAAGTATAGTACTTGTGTACAGTACCTGTGTATAGTGCCTATGTATAGTACCTGTGTATAGTAACTGTGTATAGTGCCTGTGTATAGTGCCTGTGTGTAGTGCTGATGTGTATAGTGCCTGTGTATAGTGCTGATGTGTATAGTGCCTGTGTATAGTACCTGTGTATAGTGCCTGTGTATAGTACCTGGGTATAGTACCTGGGTATAGTACCTGGGTATAGTACCTGGGTATAGTGCCTGGGTATAGTACCTGTGTATAGTGCCTGTGTATAGTACCTGTGTATAGTACCTGTGTATAGTACCTGTGTATAGTGCCTGTCTATAGTACCCGTGTATAGTACCCGTGTATAGTACCCGTGTATAGTACCCGGGTATAGTGCCTGGGTATAGTGCCCGTGTATAGTACCCGTGTATAGTACCCGTGTATAGTACCCGTGTATAGTACCCGTGTATAGTGCCTGTGTATAGTGCCTGTGTATAGTACCCGTGTATAGTACCCGTGTATAGTACCCGTGTATAGTACCCGTGTATAGTGCCTGTGTATAGTGCCTGTGTATAGTGCCTGTGTATAGTGCCCGTGTATAGTGCCCGTGTATAGTACCCGTGTATAGTACCCGTGTATAGTGCCTGTGTATAGTGCCTGTGTATAGTACCTGTGTATAGTACCTGTGTATAGTGCCTGGGTATAGTACCTGGGTATAGTACCTGGGTATAGTACCTGGGTATAGTACCCGTGTATAGTACCCGTGTATAGTGCCTGTGTATAGTACCCGTGTATAGTACCCGTGTATAGTGCCTGTGTATAGTACCTGGGTATAGTACCTGGGTATAGTACCTGGGTATAGTACCTGGGTATAGTACCTGTGTATAGTGCCTGGGTATAGTGCCTGGGTATAGTACCTGGGTATAGTGCCTGTGTATAGTGCCTGTGTATAGTGCCTGTGTATAGTACCTGTGTATAGTGCCTGTGTATAGTGCCTGTGTATAGTACCTGTGTATAGTGCCTGTGTATAGTACCTGTGTATAGTACCTGTGTATAGTACCTGTGTATAGTGCCTGGGTATAGTACCTGTGTATAGTACCTGTGTATAGTACCTGTGTATAAATAAGACCCTAGCAACCAGGTAGTGGTTTAACCTTTTTAGTGCCATAGGACGTAGATTCTACGTCCTAGGCACTAAAGGACCAAAGTGCCATAGAACGTAGAATCTACGTCCTATGGCACTATCAGGTTTACAAGCGCTGCGCTCGCTTTTAAAGCAGCGCAGCGCTTGTAAAGCCTGCACAACCCCCTAGGCAACGAGCGTGAATGGTCATACTCACCGATCCGGTCGCCCAGCCGCACCGATCCGGTCCCTTAGCCAATGACAGCAGTGGACACGCATTGATGACGTGTCCACTGCTGTCCCTTTAAATGTCGCCGCCCCCGCGTCGCCTCTTCACTCCTGCTGTGCACGTGTGACTGCTGGAGCCCCCCTGCTGCCTTCCTGCTGCCTTCCTGCTGGATTGGTCGCCCTGATTGCCTGCCTGCATTGTGTGAGCTGAACTACAACTCTCTAACCACTGTTTATTTTGCTTATTTTATCTCAACTGTCTAAAATTTTTTTTTTTTTTTTTTTCCATTTCTTCTTCTATCTTTGTCATTATTACACTTTTACACACATACACACTTATTTACAACTTTCCAAAGCACACACAGACACTTACACACACACTTACACTTAGAAAAAAAAAAAAAAAAAAAAAAAAAAACTTTCTTTCTTTTCTTTTCTTTCTTTCTTTGCTTTCTTTGGCAGTCTTTTTTTTTACTAAAACTTTATTTCTGATCTTGCTCTATAATTATCTGATTTATTTGGTTGCATTTTAGTGTTTTTTTTGGCATTTTCATAATTGATTTCTGTTTTTATTGCACTGTAACTTTTGTATTGCTATTGGGTGCTGAATTTGCAGTGACGTTGGTGGATCCAGGGCTCTGGCCACCGATTTCATTGCAATTATTGTTCTTCTGTTGGTTTAGGTGGTTTTATTGGGTTTTACTGATTTTACGGTGTTTTATCCTTGCATTGTTCTTTATTGTGTGTTTAGTGCCCCAAAAAAGGTTGCTTTTGCAGTGACATTGGTGGATCCAGGGCTCTGACCACCGATTTCATTGCAATTATTGTTCTTCTGTTGGTTTAGGTGGTTTTATTCGGTTTTACTGATTTTATGGTGTTTTATCCTTGCATTGTTCTTTATTGTGTGTTTAGTGCCCCAAAAAAGGTTGCTTTTGCAGTGACATTGGTGGATCCAGGGCTCTGACCACCGATTTCATTGCAATTATTGTTCTTCTGTTGGTTTAGGTGGTTTTATTCGGTTTTACTGATTTTATGGTGTTTTATCCTTGCATTGTTCTTTATTGTGTGTTTAGTGCCCCAAAAAAGGTTGCTTTTGCAGTGACATTGGTGGATCCAGGGCTCTGACCACCGATTTCATTGCAATTATTGTTCTTCTGTTGGTTTAGGTGGTTTTATTCGGTTTTACTGATTTTATGGTGTTTTATCTTTGCATTGTTCTTTATTGTGTGTTTAGTGCCCCAAAAAAGGTTGCTTTTGCAGTGACATTGGTGGATCCAGGGCTCTGACCACCGATTTCATTGCAATTATTGTTCTTCTGTTGGTTTAGGTGGTTTTATTCGGTTTTACTGATTTTATGGTGTTTTATCTTTGCATTGTTCTTTATTGTGTGTTTAGTGCCCCAAAAAAGGTTGCTTTTGCAGTGACATAGGTGGATCCAGGGCTCTGACCACCAATTTCATTGCAATTATTGTTCTTCTGTTGGTTTAGGTGGTTTTATTGGGTTTTACTGATTTTATGGTGTTTTATCTTTGCATTGTTCTTTATTGTGTGTTTAGTGCCCCAAAAAAGGTTGCTTTTGCAGTGACATTAGTGGATCCAGGGCTCTGACCACTGATTTCATTGCAATTATTGTTCTTTGATTGCTTTTAGTGGTTTTATTCCATTTGATTTCAGTTGTTCTAGAAAGGTCCAGAGGTGCTAAGTTCAGATTGTTCTGGTAGTTTCTATTGCCAAAGGTTAACTCCTGGTCATCTCTTGCTGGCTTGAGTTTATCAAAAGGTTACAGTGAGTTTTTTTTTCTAGCTTCTCCTATTACAAGTGTTCTCCTATTACATTATTACATCATTACAAGTGTTGTCTTGCTTTTTTTTTTTTTTTTTTTTGCTTGCTTGTTTTGACTTTGCCTGCTGATTGCTAGATTTGTAGTTGTCTGTATATTTCTGGCACAATGGCCAAACGGTTTTACAGCACAGAGGAAGCTGCTAGGTATTGCATGGACTCCAGCTCAGAAGAATTTAGCGATTCTGGGTCTGAGTATGTTCCATCTGACCACTCTACTGAGGAATCAGAGATAGAGGATAGTGACACGGTTAGCGCAGAGTTTAGTAGTGGTGGCACGCTTACTGCTGAAGAGGCAGAGGCTAGTGGTAGTGCCCAAGATGTACCCATGGATGTAGAAGAGGGTGAGGGTAGCACTGATGCAGCAGTTGGAGAGCCTGCGTGGGGGCCTCCCTGTAATTATGTCCCTGAAATTCCCCCTTTCACTGCAGTCCCTGGCCTCAGTGTGGACACCACTAATTTTGAAATTATAGATTTTTTTAATCTCTATATTACAGAGGCCATCCTACAGGACATGGTCCGTTACACAAATTTGTATGCTGAGCAGTATCTTGCCAGCAACCCTTTACCGGGTTTTTCAAGAGCCCAGGCATGGTATCCCACAAATATAAACGAAATAAAAAGATTCCTGGCTCTTACATTGGCAATGGGACTCGTAGAACGTAATTCTTTAGCTTCCTACTGGGATACCAATACAGTCCTTTCCATCCCTCTTTTTTCAGCCGTTATGGCAAGAAACCGTTTTATTGCGGTTTCTTCACTTTAACGACAACACAACGGCTGTTGCCCCTAATGAGCCCGGTTATGACAGGCTTTATAAATTGAGGCCCCTTATAGATAGCCTGTCTCAGCGCTTCGCAGAGGTTTACACCCCCTCCCAAAATGTCTGTGTAGATGAGTCCCTTTTGCTCTTCAAAGGGCGCCTAAAATTTCGCCAATATATCCCTAGTAAGCGTTCTCGCTATGGGATTAAATTTTACAAACTCTGTGAAAGCAGCACGGGCTACACTAGTTATTTCATGCTGTATGAGGGAAAGGACACTAATTTGGACCCCCCCGGTTGTCCCACTGACTTGACTACCAGTGGTAAAATTGTTTGGGAGCTCATAACTCCACTGCTGGGCCGAGGTTACCACTTATACGTGGATAACTTTTACACAGGCATCCCTTTATTTAGAGCCCTAAATTCTTTGGACACCCCAGCCTGCGGCACAGTCCACCGTAACCGCAAAGGACTGCCCAGGGAATTGCTGGATAAGAAACTGAAGCGTGGAGAAGTACATGCTCTAAGAAGCAATGAGCTCTTGGCCATAAAATATTCAGACACCAAAGTTGTTCTTATGCTTACTACTATCCACGATGAGACCATGATTGTCCAACACAGAAGTGGCGGTAGGCCCTCAAAAACAAAGCCCCTGTGTAGTAAAGAATATAGTAAGCATATGGGTGGTGTTGATAAATCCGACCAAATACAACATTATTATAATGCCACCCGAAAAACCAGGGCCTGGTACAAAAAAGCAGCAATTTATATGATCCAAATGGCCCTTTATAATTCTTATGTCGTTTACAAGGCGGCAGTACCAGGCCCCAGATTGTCTTATTATAATTATTTGCTGCAGTTGCTCCCTGCCTTGTTGTTTGGTGATGTAGAGGAGGTTCCTGACATGCCAGGTAATGACAATGTTGCCCGAATGGTGGGTAAGCATTTTATAGCACAAATTCCACCAACACCTAATAAAAGATATGCCCAGAGAAAATGTAAGGTTTGCCGTTCCAAGGGTGTTAGGCGAGATGTCCGGTATTATTGTCCCAAGTGTCCTAGCAAGCCTGCTTTGTGTTTCCACCCATGTTTTGAAGTGTACCATACTGTGGTACACTATGAGAGGACTTGAATTTTGTGTTTTTATAGGTAGGTTATGGTTCTCTGGGTTTGTTGGTGGAATAAGGATTTAGCATATCAGAATAGTGGACTTGGCATGTTCTAGGTTTTTATGCACAAGGTTGCAGGCCTCCAAACTTAGCTGTGCTGGCAAAGTGACGCTGTTTTTTATTTATTGAGTTTATCTATTCTGGCAGGTCCGTACTTTACTTATAACTAGGTTATAGATATATGTGATGAAAAGTTTGGTAAGGTGTGTCATATTATTGGCAAAAGTTTTTTTTTTTTTAGTAAAGTAGGGTTTTATGGTATGTGATTTTGTTTTTTGCACAGGTTGTCAGAAAAACAGTGTGTGCTTGTAGCTTGTGGTTGTTTAGACTTGTTCTTGGGCATTCAGATTTTTGTGTTTGAGCTATGGTTATTCAGGCTAGTTGCAGTGTTTCTTTGGTTATGGGGTAGGACTTGTATTGTGCTGTTGGTATAGCGAACTGAGGTGCTGGGTGACTGACAGGGCGCATGATAAAACTTGTGGTGTGTGATGAATCAATGAGATATTTTTATCTCTAAAGCTGATGCCACAAGTCCTTTTACTGGCACCTCAAAAGCATGCCTGTCAGCGCAGTTATCTGTGCATAGTTTTGTATTATATACTTTTGTATTTCTGGGCAGCATTTAACTACTGTAAGTGTAGGCCTTAAGTTTTTTGCAAAGGTTCTTGAGCACAGGATGACAGATACATTACGGTTTTTTGTGCTTGTAGTACAAATTGAATATCTACTGTATGTTCTGGTTAGGTTACACAAGTTGCAGTGGCTCTCTAAATATAAAAACTTTGCGTAATACTGGTGTGCCACTGGTGACTGCTGCACGGCACGTAATGGTGCACATAATTTTATCTCTGATGCTAATGCCCCAAGCTTTATTGTTGGCACCTTTAGTGCAACTTCTAAGGACACTTGCATCATTTATGGGCCAAATTACTATGGATTTTTTGGCAAATATCCTTCTAAATGTGGTGCAGATTTTGTCATTTCTAAAGTAGTGTAGGAAGAAGCAAAAAACTGGTATCATAACACCACAGGAAAGATGGAACTCAAATCAAAGATGCTCCGCTAAACTGAAATAGGTGAGTAAAGTACAATTTAGGGGTTTATTTGGGGGGGGGGGGTTAAAGTTAAAAAACTGCAAGGGGTGCATAGAGTGCAGCCCCAATATTATGCATTTTCAGGTTTGGCGGCCATGTACTTATGTGCAACCAGACATATGGGGTGTAATTTTATTCAGGGTAACTTGCTAATTGATACTGAGCAAGTTTTTTGATAGTTGCCATTGAGATTTTGGGGAGAAATCTAACTTTATATTTTTTTTCAGACTAAAGTCCAGCTTGTATAGGGAACTGCATCCACAATTTTGCCTGTAGAAAACCAAGAATGGTGTTTCTAAATAGCTGAAGTTGTCTATTTCAATGTATAGTTTATATGGGGTTTTTTCACAGGTAAGGGGCAATTTTGTCTGAAAACTTTGAGATGTGCACATAAATTGCAGCCCCATTATTATGCATTGCCCCTGTTTTGGGGCATTTGGTGGCTGCATCTTTATGTGCACCCATACATATGGCATATCGTTTTATTCAGGGGAACTTGCAGATTGATGTTTAGTAAGTTTTTGGTAGTTGCCATGGAGATTTTGGGGAGAAATCTAGGTTTGTATCTGGTTTTTCCTTGATTTCTGACCAAAGCGCTGACTTCTGCAAGGGACCACGGCCACAATTTTCCATGTAGAAAGAGGAGAGTGGTGTCTCTGAATAGCTGAAGTTGTCTATTTTTAATCAATGTATAGTTTATATGGGTTTTTTCACAGGTAAGGGGCAATTTTGTCTGAAAAACTTTGAGATGTGCACATAAATTGCAGCCCCATTGTAATGCATTGCCCCTGTTTTGGGGCATTTGGTGGCCACGTCTTTATGTGCACCCATACATATGGGGTATCGTTTTATTCAGGGGAACTTGCAGATTGATGTTTAGTAAGTTTTTAGTAGTTGCCATGGAGATTTTGGGGAGAAATCTAGGTTTGTATCTGTTTTTTTCTTGATTTCTGACCAAAGTGCTGACTTCTGCAAGGGACTGCGGCCACAATTTTCCATGTAGAAAGAGGAGAGTGGTGTCTCTGAATAGCTGAAGGTGTGCACTTTTCAGAAATATATAGTTTGTGGGGGTTATTTTACAGTTAGGGGGGGTTAACACTGAAAAACTGCAGGAAGTGCACATAGAGCGCAGCCCCCAAAATTTCAACTGAAATTGCCCTTATGCATTGCCCCTGTTTTGGGGCATTTGGTGGCCACGTCTTTATGTGCACCCATACATATGGGGTATCGTTTTATTCAGGGGAACTTGCAGATTGATGTTTAGTAAGTTTTTAGTAGTTGCCATGGAGATTTTGGGGAGAAATCTAGGTTTGTATCTGTTTTTTTTCTTGATTTCTGACCAAAGTGCTGACTTCTGCAAGGGACTGCGGCCACAATTTTCCATGTAGAAAGAGGAGAGTGGTGTCTCTGAATAGCTGAAGGTGTGCACTTTTCAGAAATATATAGTTTGTGGGGGTTATTTTACAGGTAGGGGGGGTTAACACTGAAAAACTGCAGGAAGTGCACATAGAGTGCAGCCCCCAAAATTTCAACTGAAATTGCCCTTATGCATTGCCCCTGTTTTGGGGCATTTGGTGGCCACGTCTTTATGTGCACCCATACATATGGGGTATCGTTTTATTCAGGGGAACTTGCAGATTGATGTTTAGTAAGTTTTTAGTAGTTGCCATGAAGATTTTGGGGAGAAATCTAGGTTTGTATCTGTTTTTTTCTTGATTTCTGACCAAAGCGCTGACTTCTGCAAGGGACTGCGGACACAATTTTCCATGTAGAAAGAGGAGAGTGGTGTTTCTGAATAGCTGAAGGTGTGCACTTTTCAGAAATATATAGTTTGTGGGGGTTATTTTACAGGTAGGGGGGGTTAACACTGAAAAACTGCAGGAAGTGCACATAGAGTGCAGCCCCCAAAATTTCAACTGAAATTGCCCTTATGCATTGCCCCTGTTTTGGGGCATTTGGTGGCCACGTCTTTATGTGCACCCATACATATGGGGTATCGTTTTATTCAGGGGAACTTGCAGATTGATGTTTAGTAAGTTTTTAGTAGTTGCCATGGAGATTTTGGGGAGAAATCTAGGTTTGTATCTGTTTTTTTCTTGATTTCTGACCAAAGCGCTGACTTCTGCAAGGGACTGCGGCCACAATTTTCCATGTAGAAAGAGGAGAGTGGTGTTTCTGAATAGCTGAAGGTGTGCACTTTTCAGAAATATATAGATTGTGGGGGTTATTTCACAGGTAGGGGGGGTTAACACTGAAAAACTGCAGGAAGTGCACATAGAGCGCAGCCCCCAAAATTTCAACTGAAATTGCCCTTATGCATTGCCCCTGTTTTGGGGCATTTGGTGGCCACGTCTTTATGTGCACCCATACATATGGGGTATCGTTTTATTCAGGGGAACTTGCAGATTGATGTTTAGTAAGTTTTTGGTAGTTGCCATGGAGATTTTGGGGAGAAATCTAGGTTTGTATCTGTTTTTTTCTTGATTTCTGACCAAAGTGCTGACTTCTGCAAGGGACTGCGGCCACAATTTTCCATGTAGAAAGAGGAGAGTGGCGTCTCTGAATAGCTGAAGGTGTGCACTTTTCAGACATATATAGTTTGTGGGGGTTATTTCACAAGTAGGGGGGGTTAACACTGAAAAACTGCAGGTAGTGCACATGGAGCACAGCACCCACATTTTTAGCTGTAATTGCCCTTGTGCATTGCCCCTGCTTTGGAGTGTTTGATGCCCATGTCTTTATGTGCACCCATACATATGGGGCATCATTTTATTCAGGAGAAGTTTGTCTTTCAAATTTGCCTTTGTTAGAAAATTTTTATGAGATTTTTTTTTTGTCAAATCCACATTTGATCATGCGTCCAAGTTTACGTTTTAGAAAAAAAAAAAAATGTCAAAAAAAGTTCCAAATTTCACAATGCACTGACAAAAGGTATTTGGCTTTTGAGTGAAAACTACATTGCACCTGGAAACCTGAAGGTCTGTAGTTTCTAAAGATACCAAACATGAGGGGATATTCTAGATTTACATATAAGTTATGCTGCATCAACTGTTACAAGCGCTTTTCCGCTTTGTTCTGGTGTGATATTGTACTAAGTATTGCTTTAGTTTGGGGGTTACTTCTGGACAGGAACTGTGGGGTACCACCACATATTTGGTATCGTTGGACTTGGGAGTATCAGGGCTTTTACAAACAACAAAAAAAAGTGTGTAAAATTAACTTTTCTATGGAAAAAAAACTCAAAATATACAGAAATTTTTCATAATTTTATTTTTTTTTTACATATTTCACCCAAAATACACATCATATCTCCAGAAAAATTATAAAATTTGGTATGTATGTCGAAGCCCAATTAGTGACGAAAAAAACAATATATAATTTCCCTAGTTTCATGGAGGTTTTCCTACCAAAAAACATTTTTAAAGTGAATGAGTACAAAATGCTTAAAAAACGTCTGGCACTGGGGGGAACTGAAATGACGAATTCGGCTGGCACTTAAAGGGTTAAACAAGAGATGGGAATATGAATAGTTAAGGGGCCTACTTAGAAAAATAAGTAATACAAAATTATAATAATAATAAAATTGTAGCCTCACAGAGCAATATTTTTTGGCCCCCATTTGAAATCTGTATAGAGGCAGAAGAGAAAGGCAAATTATTCAAAAAAATTAATTAGAAAGACCAATTGCAAAGTTGCTAGGAATAGGCCATTTTATAACATACTAAAGGTTAACTTAAAAGTGAACCACCCCTTTAGATGTGTTTATGTTAGTTTTATAGCAAGAAAGGCAGTGGGTACTGACTCCCCATTATATACAGTGAGACGCAGTCCGTATTTACAAACCCAGCACATTATATACAGGGAGATGCAGTGGGTACTGATGGCAGATATTCAGGCCCTGGCACTATAACACTGGCACTGATACACAACATTGGCCCCACTGTAACTTACTATAAATGAACAAAACAATGACAAAAAAAAAAAAAAATAGTAAGTGCAAAAAACAACAACACATATATAAACACACAATGAGCTTTTTCAGAGGGAAAGAGTTAACTTACCCTCCATGTGTTAGGGTAGGGGATAGATTATAAATTATTATAGATGTCAGGTCAGGCAAAAAACAATTTAATGTCAGCTAGTGATTCTTTAGAACTGTATAGTGCCTGTGTATAGTACCTGTGTATAGTGCCTGTGTATAGTGCCTGTGTATAGTACCTGTGTATAGTACCTGGGTATAGTGCCTGGGTATAGTGTCTGGGTATAGTGCCTGGGTATAGTACCTGGGTATAGTACCTGGGTATAGTGCCTGGGTATAGCGCCTGTGTATAGCGCCTGGGTATAGTACCTGTGTATAGTGCCTGGGTATAGTACCTGTGTATAGTGCCTGTGTATAGTGCCTGGGTATAGTGCCTGTGTATAGTGCCTGGGTATAGTACCTGTGTATAGTGCCTGTGTATAGTGCCTGGGTATAGTGCCTGTGTATAGTACCTGGGTATAGTACCTGTGTATAGTGCCTGTGTATAGTGCCTGGGTATAGTGCCTGTGTATAGTGCCTGGGTATAGTACCTGGGTATAGTACCTGTGTATAGTGCCTGGGTATAGTACCTGGGTATATAGTACCTGTGTATAGTGTCTGGGTATAGTACCTGTGTATAGTGCCTGTGTATAGTGCCTGTGTATAGTGCCTGTGTATAGTGCCTGTGTATAGTGCCTGGGTATAGTACCTGTGTATAGTGCCTGTGTATATAGTACCTGTGTATAGTGCCTGGGTATAGTACCTGTGTATAGTACCTGTGTATAGTACCTGTGTATAGTACCTGTGTATAGTGCCTGTGTATAGTGCCTGGGTATAGTACCTGTGTATAGTACCTGTGTATAGTGCCTGGGTATAGTGCCTGTGTATAGTACCTGTGTATAGTACCTGTGTATAGTACCTGTGTATAGTGCCTGGGTATAGTACCTGTGTATAGTGCCTGTGTATAGTGCCTGGGTATAGTACCTGTGTATAGTGCCTGTGTATAGTGCCTGTGTATAGTGCCTGGGTATAGTACCTGGGTATAGTGCCTGTGTATAGTGCCTGGGTATAGTGCCTGGGTATAGTACCTGGGTATAGTACCTGTGTATAGTGCCTGTGTATAGTACCTGTGTATAGTACCTGTGTATAGTACCTGTGTATAGTGCCTGGGTATAGTGCCTGTGTATAGTACCTGTGTATAGTACCTGTGGGATGAAAACTGCAGCAAAAGTTGAGAGTTGGTTCTTAGGTAAAGTTACAGCTGCAGATTGTTCTTTTCAGTCTTTATTTCGGTTTCCAGTTTGCAAAATCTCCCGATCCCTGTGTGCATCTGTGCTCTGATTGGTCAATTTTACTGTCTGTCAAGGAAGCTGTGCTCTGATTGGAGAATCCACAAGAAGAAAGATCCAATTGGAGCACAGCAAAAACGGGCTTGAGAGGAAAGTGCAGAAACGGAGTAAGGTTTTTGTTTTTTTGCTACTTTTCCAGGGGGGGGCAAGTGCCCCCTCTTGCCCCCTTCTGTGGACGCCCATGCCTGTGTATAGTGCCTGGGTATAGTACCTGGGTATAGTGCCTGTGTATAGTGCCTGGGTATAGTACCTGTGTATAGTGCCTGGGTATAGTACCTGGGTATAGTGCCTGTGTATAGTGCCTGGGTATAGTACCTGTGTATAGTGCCTGTGTATAGTACCTGTGGGATTAAAACTGCAGCAAAAGTTCAAAGTTGGTTCTTGGGTAAAGTTTACAGCTGCAGATTCTTCTTTTTTTTGTCTTCAATTCAAATTGCAAAATCTCCCAATCCCTGTCTGCATCTGCGCCTTGATTGGTCAATTTTACTGCCTGTCAAGAAAGCTGTGCTCTGATTATAGAATCCACAAGAAGAAAGAGCCAATCAGAGCATAGCTGATTTCTGCAGAACCCGGGGAAGATTTGCAGGACAGTGCAGCAAGGGAGCCAGGTTTTAAGATGCCAAAGCAGGTTTGGGGAGGCTTAGCCTCCCCAAGCCTTACTGAAAATCCGCCTATGCTCAGTATTTAGACATAACTTGTTTACAACAGACTCACAAATATTGCCATATCTCCATCCCCCAAAATGTCAGTTCAGAAGATAATTGTGGCTTTTTCTAACCAAAACACATTCTCAATTCTGTCCTTCTACAAATGACTTGTATTACACTTTCCAAAGCAAGAGTTTGCTGAGCAGACTGGGGTTTCCATACACAGCCTATTTATTATAGTGAGAGCCCAAACTCTGAGCTCAGTGTCATTCACTTTGGGAAGGAACATAGTGTTTGTGCAGAGGTTCCCCTGTACATATCATGTTGTTCTGCCTATACACCTACTGGCACAGTTTGGCCTCTCCCCGTGTGTAATGCACACAAACCCCCATGCAACTGCTTCATAAACACTTTGAGAGATGTTGTTTGTCTGTTATGTAGTTATATATAAAAGCAAAAAAAAAAAAAAAAAGCCCCAGTGCTAAAGCTAGTAATATTCTGTACCTTACCCATAGGGGAGGGTGTAAGGGGCATATACAGTCACTGTATTACATACAGAGAATCCTTTCCAATGGGAAAATATATTCCCAGATGGGCTGTTGGGTAATAGCAAAGTGACTAAAACTTTTGTCACAGCTTCTCCCTATGTTTCCAACCTTTGTAACTTATATTTGTTACACAGCTCAGTGTTTGGAATCATCATTTGGAAGGAGAAGTCACACAATAAGGATTCAGCTAAAGTTTCGCCCCAAGCTCAAAGTGCCAGAGCAGGACTGGAGTTTTTTAGAGAGCAGCCAGACAGGACTGTGATTGGTTGGCCTGTATGCATGTTTAATAGTGACTAGAGCAAGCCGGCAGGGGAGAAAAGAATATTGTGAGTCGATCCCTAAGCTCAGGACACTGACATCAGCCAAGAGCAGACTGAGCATGTGCAGTAGTTGGGCAAAAGATGGAGAGCTACTGTGGGCATCTTCAGGGGCATGGGGCTTTATTTCTATAGAGTGTTACTGGCTTTGGGCTGGTACAGGGGCTCAAAACACATAGCTAAACATTTCTAGCCATATTCTTTTTTTAGACTTTAGTTGTCTTTTAAGTCCCGCTCTGGTACTTTGAGCTTGGGGCGAGACTTTAGCTGAATCCTTATTGTGTGTCTTTTCTTTCCACCTTGTTAGAAAGGATGGAAACATTGACAGAACTTAGAAAAACTGAATTCAGTGTTTATGAAGCAGTTGCATGGGGGTTTGTGTGCATTACACACGGGGAGAGGCCAAACTGTGCCAGTAGGTGTATAGGCAGAACAACATGATATGTACAGGGGAACCTCTGCACTAACACTATGTTCCTTCCCAAAGTGACTGACACTCAGTTCAGAGTTTGTGCTCTCACTATAATAAATAGGCTGTGTGTGTGTAAGTTATTTGTAGAATGATTGTATCCAGAAGCTCTTTTTTTGTTTAGAAAGTACAATAGTTTTCTGCTAGACCCAATGTGTATAATAGGGCAGCACTAGTTTATATGTACCTGTACCCATGATGCACCTGTGTCTCTGTGCCAATGGAATAATTTGGCCAGTATCATTTATGGATTAATCTTTAGATTCCCCCTAGTTCTCTATAGAGGTTGAAGAAAAAATTATATACACAAGAGAATTGACCAATCAGAATGCTAATTAGGTTCCCAGCACTATATCAGCCATTTTGATATTATCTTACATATAGAGATAATTATGTCATTTTTCCCATCATTATATGGCACAGGAATCAGACATGGGGATAAAGGGACAGACTTGTTCAGTGCTGGGAAACTGTGCTTATTGCTCCCAACTCCAATTGCAGGAACAGAGAACAGGGAGCCGGATTTACTCACATCAGCTGGGATTCTCATTGGGGGAGTATTTTGCATATTTATGCAGCCACTGGCTCTGGAGAGCTGGGAAATGTTTCATTAAACAATGCAAAAACACTAAACCCCACATTACATTACATGGCAACACAGGAACCAGTGCAGCCTGCATATTATGGTTCTTATTATTAATCAGCTTCTATGGAAGATATTACCTGATGTGCTGTTTTGATAATTTACTATGTTCCCCAAGCTCCGCCTCTCAACAGCAGCCCAGAGCAAACTGAGCATGTGCAGAAGCCAAATCTTATAAAAGATGGTCTAACAAAGTAACAACATGGCAACAATATTGCACAATAAATCTTTCCCCCAAATCCCCATTAAAATGCAAGAAATCCCCCAATGAGAATCCCAGCTGATGTGAGTAAATCCGGCTCCCTGTTCTCTGTTCCTGCAATTGGAGTTGGGAGCAATAAGCACAGTTTCCCAGCATTTGCAGGAAAGAATCCACTATGCGACCATTGATTGATCGATCCTAGCCTTTCTTCTATAAAGGAAGGAGTCAGGCTAGGATCGATCAATCGATCATTGCATAGTGGATGCTTCCCCTGCATCGCCGTATCACCTTATTTCAAATGACCGGAAGCCAAGTTTTAGCAGGTATTTTCTAATAAAGCATTCAAAGTAATAAATGGTGTGCAGGATAGGGCAATTATTGGAGCAGGGTAGAATAGATTTTTTTACTTACTTTTCCTTTAAAAGGAGTAATTACAAGTCACCAAAAAGGAATCTCCCTGTGAATATTCTATCAAAGAGGGAGGGGCCCTAAGGGTATAAAAGGAAGGAAGGGATGGGCATTGTCCCCTTTGGTCAACAGAAACATCTAAGGAAGCAATTGGGAGCCCGAGGTACTGGGCTCAGAATAAAAGCAGTAGCACCCTGGGTGGGGAAGCTGCCAGGTTTAGGCAGGAGAGGGGTAATTTGTGGGGTGAGAGTAGGGGTGCCGCCTGGCTGGTATTTTACTGACCTAGCTGGTAAAAATGATGCTTGATGCCAATGTTATTAATAGAGAAAAATGTATAGGAAGGCCGGTATTTTTTCCCAGAAAAGTTGGCAACCTTAGATGAGATGCAGAGAGAACAGCTAGTATGGGCAGCCTGTGCCCCACCCAGGAGTGAGAAGGGGTTAGTACCCCAGCAGGTACCCCACAAGTTAGGGCCCAAGTGGATAGTGCAGGGTATGGGAAGGACCCTATTGTGCTTAAAGCCTAATTCCTAAGAAGGTGTTCAGAGGGACCCAGTAGAAAGCACCTGGCAAAGCTGGTACCGTTGGGTTAATTCCTGTATAAGGGGGTATGAGACCCTGCTTAAGGGAAAGGTACTGGAGGCTGAAGGTAGGGTTGCCACCTGTCTGGTTTGATCCAGCAACCTGTTTTTTAAAAGGGCTTTCTGGGTCAAAACCTTCTGCCCAGTTTTCAACATTCTGGAAACTGGGTAGAAATCCTCCGATCCTCCCCCTACATCATCATACACAGCCCTGTGTACACATTTATAACCCCAGCTGAAGGTGGAAAGGGGCAAATGGACAGAAGGAAGGGCAACACAAGTAAATACTTGAGACTAGCTGTAGTCGGTGATGTGTATTTAACCAGTTTGAATGCAATTTGCCATCTATACACCGTGGATATTGAGGCGCCTCTGTTTGAAGAATGTGCCCTGTGTGACTGTGGATCCTTGTACAAAAGTTTTAAAAAATTGTTACGTGTGATACAACTCTGGCACCCTCGCATTTAGTGGGAAACCTTGGGTAAATGGGGCAACTTTTATTTATGTAGGTACAGTTGTAGCCCACCCTTGGGTGAGACTAATATATATGGGTAACCCCAGCATGCTCAGTGACACCCCAATGACTGACCACAATAATGGTAACAATAAGATCCCTTTGCTTTAGTATGTGTAACAAACAATCAGCAGGGATCTGACTATAACTGAAAATATTAAAGCAATATATATATAATACTATACCAAAGAACAATAACACAATTTAAATTGCTGTTATAGAGTATGCAGCAAATATTAAACTATAATATGTGCTAAATCCTTTAGCTTATTCCCCTGTCACAGTCCCAGATGATTTGTGCACATTGGGGCCCTTATTGAGTTTAAGTTATTGGCCAATGACACTGTTCCTTTCATTTGCCGGTTAGCAGTATAACTCTGACGACTTAGTGAGGAAACACTTTCCTTCCAGGTGAGAAGTCACTCGGCAGAGAGTATAGTTCAGCAACAGATGGGTTAATAATACACAGTTCCCCAATAGTGAGTAGTGCTGCAGGTTACTCACAGTCTGTGCCTAAATCACTGTATCACCTTTAGTAGCAGAGCTCAGATGGGACGCAGGCAGCTCTGTAATCCCCTGGGCCTCTGAGCAGCCTGTCAGCCTGGGGCTTTCCTACCAACAGCGGCAGCTTCCCCTGCTCCCTTTCTGGCTGGCACTGATAGCTCTGTTACAGGTGCGAGTCCCAAGCTGGGAGAGCAGCGTAAGCGTATACCTGTAGCAGCTTCTCCTGGGCCAGGATCCCTGCAGGCCTCTCTCCCCTCTGGCAGCTCTTCCACTCAAAGCAGGTACAGCAGGCAGTCAGCAGCCAGTCGGCAGTCAGCAATTTCTCCTCAGCATACCCTTTTCTCCGATTTTTATAGTCCAGAAATCTGGTCCTCACACCATTTTGTGCCTTTTCTTATCAAGCCAGGTCCTCAGCACTGAGGCATGCTGGGATATGTAGTCCTGGAAACTGTTTATGCAAACTATATACAGTATAAGGAGTTGCAAGTTTGCTGTGAGCACTTGTTCATGTTTCTCGGTTTAGTTAGGGGTGTTACACAGTTAATGTAAGTTGTGTCAGAGTGTGGGGGGCCTGTCAGTAATGCTGGGATGGGGCTCCATTGTGGGAACAGACAGGTTCTCCTTTACATTAACATTGGAGGGATTTTTGGCTTCTTCAGCTCTCAAGTCCTACTCCTCATATACAGTGCCCTAGTATTCAGAGGCGTAACAAAAACCACAAAAAAAATCTTCGGCGGGGCCCGGTTCACAGCCACCCTATGGTCCGGGGTCCCTGTCCCCTCCCCCCGACTGTGGGCTCTGCTTCTCCCATACCCCTGCTAGTATTTTTGAGACAAAACTGGGATTTATTCTCCTCAAAAGCCAAAACCTGGGATAGTCAATTAAATTAGTATCGCTATGGATCAAAACTATACAAGGTGCAAACTATACCCTCTAGTGGCCAAAGAGGGAAACACCTACATAATATAAATCTGACACGATACCAAAGTTAGAAAATAATCACTTTATTACAATCCGTTAAAATAAACCCCATGTACAAAGCCTAACACGTTTTATGCTTACCCAGCATGTAATCATAGGCTCACAGACAAAATGGTAATTTACACACACATATATATATATATACTGTATATACATGGTATAAATCACACTCTAATTGATTAAACCAATCAGTATACAATCAGGTTGGGATTTATAGCTATTAATATGAAGCTGTATCCATACTATACAACCAGTGGAACTATTACAGTCTCTCATGTCTGGGTATAATCTCCGTGAGAGAAACCAGTCGGATGTTCTAAATGGGGAATTCACTTTCACAAATAGTTCCCCTCACATTTTATTTCACTTGATTTCATATTTTTACTGTTTGTTTTTTTCAAATATATTTAAAAATGAGTTTCCCTCTTTGCCTGTGTTGGTTTGTTCCTTTCCATTCCCCTGTTATTTGGAACTGTTACCGGAGAAGTCTTAAAGGGTAAGTAAACCTACAGTAATTAAAAATGCATGTAAAATTGATCATTTGCCTTTCAGAGAGAACTGAATCAGGTGTTTCTCAGGATCAGATCAGGGAAAGGGACCCTGTTGGGATATGATTATACGGCACAGCTAAGCCTCCTGTTACATAGAGAAGACTGACGCTTGCCATATACATATTGGCCTGTAGGTGGCCCAAACGTTGGCCTCACTGACAGGGTTCTATGTTCATCATTTAACCCATAGGGCCATGGTCTTCCCTCAAGTAACCTGCATACCCCCCACATGAACTAATGTTGGCTGGGGGGGGGAGACAATATTATCAAACAAGCAGATCTGCACACATTTGCCCAGAAAAAAACTGCAAATAAATAAATGTATTGGACACAGTAATAAGGCAATAATGTTGTGGTGTTTAATTGTTCCTCTAACTCTGTACAATACACTGCATGCCACTATCCCCCATATGTAATTAATCCAGCAGCAGCAGAACATAACATTACTTTATAGCAGGTAAATTGATCCAGAACTGGGAAATGACTTGGGATTTCCATTGAAGCCAGAGATCTCATCATCTCTCAGGTACCTGCCCTGCGCTCTAGTGTCATGTGTGGCCCTTCCCTGTCTTCCATAGGGAACCGGGATCTCCAGTGACCAGCAAGCAGCAGCTTTATTAGTTATATTCAGCATATTATTATTAATACCATGTGTATAATATAAAGCGCTATATTCAGCAGCACTGTATGGGCAATGTATGAGGCAAACCTACTGACTACATACTAATACTGACCTATGAAAGGGGTAAAGAGGCCCTGCCCTGTTCTGCCCCCAATAAGGATTAATTATATCTTAGTTGCGATCAAGTACAGGTACTGTTTTATTATTACAGAGAAAAGGGAATCATTTAACCATGAAATAAACCCAATAGGACTGTTCTGCCCCCAATAAGGGGTAATTATATCTTAGTTGGGATCAAGTACAGGTACTGTTTTATTATTACAGAGAAAAGGGAATCATTTAACCATGAAATAAACCCAATAGGGCTGTTCTGCCCCCAATAAGGGGTAATTATATCTTAGCTGGGATCAAGTACAGGTACTGTTTTATTATTACAGAGAAAAGGGAATCATTTAACCATTAAATAAACCCAATAAGGCTGTTCTGCCCCAATAAGGGGTAATTATATCTTAGTTGGGATCAAGTACAGGTACTGTTTTATTATTACAGAGAAAAGGGAATCATTTAACCATTAAATAAACCCAATAGGGCTGTTCTGCCCCCAATAAGGGGTAATTATATCTTAGTTGGGATCAAGTACAGGTACTGTTTTATTATTACAGAGAAAAGGGAATCATTTAACCATGAAATAAACCCAATAGGGCTGTTCTGCCCCCAATAAGGGGTAATTATATCTTAGCTGGGATCAAGTACAGGTACTGTTTTATTATTACAGAGAAAAGGGAATCATTTAACCATTAAATAAACCCAATAGGGCTGTTCTGCCCCCAATAAGGATTAATTATATCTTAGTTGCGATCAAGTACAGGTACTGTTTTATTATTACAGAGAAAAGGGAATCATTTAACCATTAAATAAACCCAATAGGGCTGTTTTGCCCCCAATAAGGGGTAATTATATCTTAGTTGGGATCAAGTACAGGTACTGTTTTATTATTACAGAGAAAAGGGAATCATTTAACCATGAAATAAACCCAATAGGGCTGTTCTGCCCCCAATAAGGGGTAATTATATCTTAGCTGGGATCAAGTACAGGTACTGTTTTATTATTACAGAGAAAAGGGAATCATTTAACCATGAAATAAACCCAATAGGGCTGTTCTGCCCCAATAAGGGGTAATTATATCTTAGTTGGGATCAAGCACAGGTACTGTTTTATTATTACAGAGAAAAGGGAATCATTTAACCATTAAATAAACCCAATAGGGCTGTTCTGCCCCAATAAGGGGTAATTATATCTTAGTTGGGATCAAGTACAGGTACTGTTTTATTATTACAGAGAAAAGGGAATCATTTAACCATTAAATAAACCCAATAGGTCTGTTCTGCCCCCAATAAGGGGTAATTATATCTTAGTTGGGATCAAGTACAGGTACTGTTTTATTATTACAGAAAAAAGGGAATCATTTAACCATGAAATAAACCCAATAGGGCTGTTCTGCCCCAATAAGGGGTAATTATATCTTAGTTGGGATCAAGTACAGGTATTGTTTTATTATTACAGAGAAAAAGGGAATCATTTTTAAAAATAGAATTATTTTTGCATATAAGGTTTCTAGATAAGGGATCCCCTACCTGTGCCAGTTATGTAAATTCCAACAACTAATAGTATAATGGATTAGAGAAGTGAGATAAAACCTGAATAAAGAAGGGCAGGGTGCTCAGGTGGCGTAACTATAAAACATACTCTGCGATTAAGGGGGGCCCAGGGAAAAGGGGGGCTGGGGCGGTGGGGCTGCTTCCTCTCTCTATAAATGTAAGTTTTTCCTCTCTGCTGGACAGTAGTAGGGTGGCTGGGGAGGGAAGACTCAGGCAGGCAGAAGATGCTGATGTGGGGGCCGGGTATGGAACTCTGGCAAGATTGTTTGTGGGGGGGCCCAGTACACACTAGTTATGCCAGTGAGTGTGAGCAACTAGTCTGAGCTCTAAACTCCCAAAGGCCATAGCAGGCAGCAGATGTGCTGTTCCTCTGCTCATTACATGAATAAAGCTATTGATGGAGGGTGAAGGTTTTATTATGCAGAAATATTACCAAATGTATTTTTAGCCTAATAATCAGCAGGAAGCTAATGGGTTGGTAGCTCAGAGCTTTGTGTTTTCCATGCGCTCAGCTCAATGGTCGGCCTCCCCTTGTTGCGCTCATTTGGATCTGTTCTGCTGATGGATTTGTGGCTGAAAAACAAAAGAAATACAGTAATGTACAAACCTAAATGTACAAACACTAAGGTGCAAAATTTGTATAACTAAGTAATGCTAATACAGGTATGGGATCTATTATCCATAATGCTTTTAGACTGCTTTAGATGATTTTATTCTCCCACTGTCTAACGCTGTCCCACTGCGCCCCCTAGTTTTTCTATAGAAGTTGTCAAAAAACGTCATTATAGATGCAAGATAATTCACCAATGAGCATTCTACTGAGCAACCATCTCATTACAAGTGCAAGAGAAGTGACCAATGAGAATGCTGATTCCCAGCACTGTGTCAGGCCCCTTGCTGGTACCTTATATATAGAGATAATGATGGCATTTTTCCCGTCATTATATGGCCCAGGAATCAGACATGGGGATAAAGGGACAGACTTGTTCAGTGCTGGGAAACTGTGCTTATTGCTCCCAACTCCAATTGCAGGAACAGAGAACAGGGAGCCGGATTTACTCACATCAGCTGGGATTCTCATTGGGGGATTTCTTGCATTTTAATGCAGCCGGTGGCCCTGGGGATTTAGGGAGACATTTTGGAAAAGTTTTATTGTGCAATATTGCTTTAAGAATACAACCCTGATGTTGCTGGACTACAGCTCCCAGCATGCCTCAATTGTCATTATATGTTACATTATTCTGGGATTTGTAGTCCAGCAACAGCTGAGTAACGTTTGGTTGAGCAGCGCTGTGCTGCAGGGTTTACATCCCCTTTAAGTCTTGACATGCTGAGAAATGTATTTCCATACAATTCCTATTCATAGGATAGAAAAATATAAAATATGCCCAATGTGTTTTACCTTGATTTCTTCATACACGGCTGTGTCTCTTGTCTGTAGGGCAGTGTAGAGACTCTCAGTGGCCTGGGGATTCTGCAGAAACATATTGACTACATTATAGGTTTTGATCCCTAATAATTTAGAAGTTAACAGTTAAACAATACAGATTCAGGATATTCCTAATACATAACACCCTCTATCCTGTAGCCCATTAGTTCCACACATAAAGGCCAGGTCTCCCAGCTACAGGCAAATGCATGATAAAGAGGCTACACTAGATGGTGTGGCTAAAATAATAACTCAGTAACAAATTAAATCTCGAGAAAAATTTCAATAAATTGATAAGGAACCAGTAATGACAAAAAAGCGACCCACGACAGACCCCAACTGTCCCACTGCCAACCCAGTGTATTTATATACCCACGTCTGATCTGCCCATCTTACCAATGGGGCAGGCATGAGAAGGCAGAAGTGGGCCATAATGGCACCATGGGTGGGGTGAGGGCACCCAACCTGCAGGGGATGTGTTCTTCTGGCCCAGACCCACCTGCCCCTTATCATCAGGGAGATCTGGATTCCACACATCTAATGTATATTCTGTATATTTACTGTATGTGTCAGTAACTGTCTATAAGCATTTCCTCTCTTTAACATACATGTTAAACCCATATTCATACTTGGGATGAAATAATATCATATCTCCCCAGTTTATTTTACCTCGATCATATAATACACGGCCGTGTCTCTTGTCTGTAGGGCAGTGTAGGGACTCTCAGTGGGCTGGGATTTCTGTAAAAATACATCAACAAAATACAGGTATAAGGAACATTATCCAGAATGCTCACAGACCTGGGGTTTCCCTAATAAGGGTTCTTTCCATAATTTAGATCTCCATACCTTAAAGCTGTTGGCCCTGGGGAGCTGGGGCTCTCATACACATGCACATAATGAGCAAGCTGGGGCAATAAGTATGATTTGCATGTTAGTGTCACAACATGGCCGCCCACACTTAAGGATTCTGCTAAAGTCTCACCCCAAGCTCAAAGTGCCAGAGCAGGAGTTAAGTTTTTTAGGGAGCAGCCAGACAGGACTGTGATTGGTTGGCTTCTATGCATGTTCAATAGGGAACAGGCAGTGACTAGAGCAAGCTGGCAGGGGAAAGAAGAATATTGTGAGTCGATCCCTAAGCTCAGGTCACTGACATCAGCCAAGAGCAGACTGAGCATGTGCAGTAGTTGGGCAAAAGATGGAGAGCTACTGTGGGCATCTTCAGGGGCATGGGGCTTTATTTCTATAGAGCGTTGGTGACATTGGGCTGGTACAAGAAACACATAGCTAAACATTTCTATCCATATTCTTTTTTAGGGTTTACTGTCCCTTTAATCAGACACATGTAGCTGTTATGTTCTCACCTGAATATCAGTCTCCGCTCCCCAGACTCCTGACTCTCCCCCTTTCTGTGACTTTCTGGGTCTGTTTGGGGAGAAAAGTGACCCACGACAGACCCCAACTGTCCCACTACCAACCCAGTGTATTTATATACCCACGTCTGATCTGCCCATCTTACCAATGGGGCAGGCATGAGAAGGCAGAAGTGGGCCATAATGGCACCATGGGTGGGGTGAGGGCACCCAACCTGCTAAGGATGTGTTCAGGCCCGGATTTGTGGTGAGGCCACAAAGGCCCGGGCCTAGGGCGGCAGAAATTTATGGGCGGCATGCCGCCCCGCCGCAACAAAATTGTGACGTTTTGCTCCCATACGGAGCAATGGGGACTTCTCCGCACTGCTCCGTATGGGAGTTTA